>NC_068402.1:41971298-42044504 GCF_023724105.1 Carassius gibelio | reverse complement strand
CTTCATCAGTAACAGCAGCGATTGTTTTGAAATTTCTGACCACTATCTTTGCAAATTAAGGAAACCCCTGCACCATCTCAACAGACAATCATGTAGTCAGTGTTGGGCAGTAGCGTCGCTAAAAGCAGCGAAGCTAATAGTTTAATTAAATTTCTCAGTAGCTTGGTCGTAGCTTCGCTGCTTTCTGAATCAAACAGCTTTTCAGTAGCGAAGCTCTTTTTTCTACCAAGTAGTGCGGTAGCTTCCACACAAGCTACATTTCCGCAAGCATTTCTGAAGCTCAAACTCAAATCGGGAAATACAACTGCTAAGATCGCTGATCCTGGATCAGTAGTGACGCGACGTCTTGTTTGTGTTTAGGGTAGATAGCAACCAACCATCTTTATGATGCATTACCGCCACCTTCTGCTCCGGATGGTACCAGTCCTTAGCCAGTCAGGCAAAAAATTATTTGATGAAATGATGGCACAGGATGAGGTCGGAGAACAGTTAATGCCGAGGAGTGAGTCGCCGTGGCCGTACCTTGACAAGTACATGACACTGACCGAGATAACAGAGAGAAAATATGTTTTCAGATGCTGCTTGTAAAAATTATCAGGGTCCCTCTTACGAAAGAAAAAAATATGTTTACCAATATATTTCTTTAAATATATTGTGATATATTGTAATATATTATTTTCCCTTTTTATTTATAATATTTTATATATTTGAATACATTTAATAATATATTGATGACACATATATTATATATTATATTGCAAAATATACAAATGTTTGCCGCTTTCAATATATTGAAATATATTGGAAAAAATAAATATATATATAAGAATATATGCCTAATATATTGCATGATATTTTCCAATATACTGCAATATATTTTTGTTTCATAAGGGCCAGCCTGAAATTGTTTGGAGGTCTTGCATTTTGTTCTGCAAAGGCCTACAGTATATTAAGCATGCCCATGCAACAGGTGCATACACTTACTTGTGCGCACATTGTTAATTACATGTATTTTGATTGTTTTTGTAGCCAAATTGATAAGGAACACAAAAAACTATTAAACTAAAAAATTACACCTGCCTATCTGTTTGACTGACAGTTTTAAGTACTGAAATAGCATTGACTTGTAATAAAACATGTTCAACATTAAAATTTAATTTTAAAAGTAGCTTAGATGTAGCAAGCTACTGTTGATGTAGCTTAGCTTGCTACATTTCGCAGGGGGGTAGCTTCAGTGTAGTGAAGCTTCATTTACTGTAGAGTAACTGGTAGCTTAGCTCACTACATTTTCCAAGTAGCTTGCCCAACACTGCATGTAGTTCACTTCGTCTGCATTTGCTGATTTCGTGAAAACACAGGGAATAAAGCACATAAAGGCCTGTGTTTATCACACTCAGGAAAATGGGGCCATCAAATGGTTCAACAGGGTGCTTAAAGAGTGTCTTCAAGCAGCTGAAGTGGTGCATTAGCCCTGGAAATCTGCAGTCCTGACCATGCTGAAGAGCTAACAACACCCCATGCTGCAATGGGTGAGCCCTCTTTTCTGGTCTTGAGAGGCCGACCTATGAGAACAAATTTGAATGTTCTTCTGCCTGTGGATACCCCTGATTAATTTGCTCAGGTCAGAGCTCGTGTGACACAATTAAACAAAAGAAAACAATACACAGATCGTAAAAGAGGATCTACATTTCTCAATGTTGTGGTTGGAAATAAGGTGAGAGTGACAGAGCCTTTTCATGTGAAAAAAGGAGAAGCCCATTTTACTGATCCGTTGGCAGTAAAACAACAAACAGGTCCAAATTTTTCATCTTAAGTGATGGGAAAAGATGGAATTTAGAGTTGACTTCAGATAGGGGCTTGATAGAGATGCCCACCTTTGTGGTCTAAAGACTATGTGTTGGAGTAATTTGTCTGAAGAGAAAGAAATAAGTCAGACCAAGAAGATATGTAAAGGGTGTAGGCAGATCACTGCCCTATTTAAATAATAATAATAATGTGAATATACACTGAATCCTGAAATGTTTGATGAATGTTATTCTGTGTAATGTTAAAAGGAAAAAAAGTGTGCTAGAATCTTTCATTATGCTCCACTGAAATAAACTGTTGCTTGAATGCATAAGAGGTCATTTGAGTATGCTTATTTGAGATAAGTTGATGTTTGAGTAAAGACTTGAATAAGGTAACAATTATAAAAGAGTAGTAATTCTGTTTGAGTAACGGGGGAAATGCTGTGTTGAGAAGCATACAATATTTGATAATTGCTAAATATAAAACATTAATGTGGAACTGCACCACTAGGGGCTCTAGTGAGGAATTTTGTTTAGTAATGGGATGAAGAAGAATAAAGTTGAGAATGTGAGTTGTACATTGTGTGGAGTATGTTCTTTTAAAGTGTGAAAACACCACACAATCAACCAATCAGAATTTAGGGATAACTTTACAGAAAATATCTGTTTTAGGCTTATGATCGAGGTAAGGTGCTTCTACACCCTTGTTAATCAGCTATCATTTCACACTGATTTTAGAAATAAATTATGGGTAGGGTTAGGTTTTGGGGTAGGGATTGTGTCTGTATTCTTGAACAGTAATGTTGATCCAGGACCAACAAAACATCTTGGCAAAATCACAGCGACCGTCGTAATGCAGGCTTAAGTTTTAGAATACAACATGTTTAGTCACCCAACTGACAAGAATCAACTAGTGCTGATGTCGAAAAACACACTGCAAAAACTATGCTAACAGATTCTTACTGATGGCTTGGTGTGTCACAGCCATAATTCAAGACTCCAAAACAGACATTATTGAGGACGAATATAGCTCAGAATTTATTTATTATGTTTGTGTGGTTTACACTCAGTGTGTCTCATTAACACAAGCTCCATAACATCATTGACTCAGATTACACCTGGTTTATTTTTTTCTGTGCATACAGCACATGCAACTTCACCCATGTCAAAATTTATGATATCAGATGTCTTAAAAGTAATGTTTCTGATTTCTGCCAAGTTTTGGTACATCACTAATGACTTATCAAAAGAAACTTGTTGTGTTGCTGTGTGGATGAGCACTGACAGAAATGCATTCTCACTGGTTGCATGTACTGTATGCCAACCACTGATGAAAGTCAACATTGTGCAATCGATTATGCAGAATACCCCACTACATGTATGTGTTGCATAGGTTATACAGGCTAATACTAATGCAATCAGTTTGAATCAGAACAGACCCCTGCATGTATTACACCTCCAGTTACCATTAAGATTTTAGTACTTTCAGTTCAGTTTAATGCATATTTTAATACGGAAATCTATTCAGCACAGTACATATATTATTTAATCTAGGCCTAATATATGCTGAGATTTATTTCTAATGAAATGGGGGGGATATTGTAATTTAAGTGGGACTGTCAATGTAACAACACAGACAACTTGCAGAAGGGCTACGGAAGTGGGTAAGGTAAACTAGGCATTAATGTGTTGATGTAGAGGTGTATACCACAGTGTGACAAAAAAATAAAATAATAATAATAGCTTCATGGTTTCTTCTGCTATTTATGGAGCTAGGGAGAAATTTTGAGGTCTAAAACGTAACTGCTATTTTTATTTCAAAAGATCAAATAAACTTTGTATCCTCATATCACAACCCTTTTAATCATACTAATAATAACCATACCGTAAAATCCTGGCTGTTTTGCTGGAGAATATCTGCCGGAATTCTCTCCCAGGTCAGAGCGAAGAGGACTAGGCCTTTCTAGACTCTCCTCATCCTCACTCACAGGGTTCTGTGGATATATGTCAGGGGAAATGCAGCAATTTTCAAGTCTGATGCCTGAAATACCTTCGCTCAGATCTTCAATGTGGGCTCTACAGTCTCTCTGAAGGTGTCTTCCTGAACTCTGAGGCAAGTAGAGACTGGGCAAGCCAACAGGGCTCTCTCTGTGTTGGGAATCACTTATGGAAAGTTTGGTGAGGTGACTGCCCCTTAAATCTTTAGGAGTATACCCATGGCAACCCTCTAGGTAATCCAATCTACTTACATCAGGAACACACATCTTTTGGCTGAATATATCATTTTTTCCTCTGTCTTTAAGGGTGTGTGTTTGGCACTGCTGGCACACAGGCCAGACCAGATTGAGAGAGGACAATGTCATAGACTCATCAGTCTCTACAGGCATACTACGATGTGGACAGCAGTCTGAGAAAACAAAACAAGAGAGAGAGGTTTGTGGTTGGTGCATTATGGACAAACAATAATGATGTCTATACCGTTAGATTGATTCAGTCAAAGGGGTCATATGATGTTGCTTAATATAACATTATTTTGTGTATTTGGTTTAATGCGATGGGTTTATGCGGTTTAAGGTGAAAAACATTTCCACATACAGTACATTACTGTACAGTATGCTATGCCCCACCTTTCTGAAACGCTGCAATTTTTAAAAAGCTGGTCTGAAAATCTGTCTGAAAAGCGAGGTGTATGCTGATTGGCCAGCTATCCAGTGCACTGTGATCAGCTGAATACCTCAAGCGTGTGATAGAAATTACCATACCTTACAATACTGTGACGCAGTGTCCCGGTGCAATGACAAGGCATTTGTTGCATGCAGTGGGGACATAATTACTGATTGTAATAACTTATACGGTCTTTTTACGAATTGTGTTGCGTATACCGCAGCATAAAAAAATAAAAAATATGTCTGCATTTGTGATTGAAGAAACAACAAGTTCTACTCTACACTGCTCAAAACTCGTGTTTGAATCGATGGCAAATTTTTAAAATATGAACACGTTCTTACAGACTGTGAGTCAGAATCTAGGCTATCCTTGCAAAGTTGGAGTCGCTACACTTCATAGTAACACAAACAACATTGTAGGCTACTCTCCCAGGAAACATTCTTCCATAAAAAGTAGTGCACACACTCAAATATTTGGGTTGAACTGTTCTGGAACAGTGTTGTAAATAAAACTTAACCACTGATTTCTAGTTGTGTCCTCTTTTGGAAGGAGACTGACATTAATCGGGGACAATCCGTCCAATGGCCAAACTTCAGAAGGAGTGAGTCTAGACCCCAGGAGAGGGGAGATCAAAGGACTCGAGTCTTAGGATAGCATCTTGATCACCGTTTAGCACAAGCTTCTTCTGACTCAGCGCACCATGGAGGACTGACTGGCCACCGAGAGGGGTGCGGTAAGGCCACCATGACCGCCACATAGACCTTCAGGGTGGAGTGGGTCAACCCTGCGGAGAGCCTGCAGGAACTCCAGCACTGTACCAACCGGGCAGTTAACTTGGACGAGGTGGCGGTCTCCACACCAAGAAGTGAAAAGCCTCCACTTCAAGGCATCAGTTTCCTCATTGAGGGAGCTCTGGATTGGCAAACAGTCTCAACAACCTTGGTTAAGAGACCGGAAGCTAAGAGTTGACACCTCAGAGACCACACCTACAGCCTCTAAGCTTCAGGCGGGGGCACACCCTCCGAATGAGAGAGGAGATCTCTCCTGACGGGAACCTCCCATGGAGTGCCGTCAAAAAGATGAAATGCCATTTCGGATGGCGGCCACTCCACAGACCCAGGGTGGGGTGGCCACTCATGACCGAACCCCAGCCGGTGAGGGATGTGTCTGTCGCTAGCATTACGCAACGACAAGGAGCTCCCAGCACCAAGCCCTGAGACAAGAACCAAGGTTTTCTCCACATTTCTAAAGGCACGTAGGCACCGCCGCGTGACCTTTAGCATGTCAAATGGGTTTCCCCTCAGAGAGAACCCCTTGGTCTTGAGCCACCACTGTAGGGGTCTCATGTACAGCAGGCCAATAGTATTCACGTTGGACACAGCTGCCATCAGACCCAGCAATCTCAGAGACTGCTTGACAGTGAGTGGTCGACCTTCTCTCACTCTCGCGACTGCATTGAGGATCGACTTGATCCGAGCAGGTGACATACGTGCCCTCTGGGATTTGGGTCCCACTTTATATTAAGTGGCCTTAACTACTATGTACTTACATCAAAAAATAAATACAATGTACTTATTGTGTTCATATTGTATTGCAACTTTTTTTGCTGCTATTAAGGTGGGAAACAGGCTAGGTTAGGGACAGATTTGGTGGTATGGGTAAGTTTAAGGGTGTGTTAAGGTGTAAGGGATGGGTCAACCTGTAATTATACACGTAATTACAGAAATTAATTACAGATGTAATTATGTGCAGATATTTTTCAAATATAAGTACAATGTAAAAACATGTATGTACGCAATAAGTGCATTGTACCAAATTAATAATTAAAATGTAACTACATAGTAGTTAAGGCCACTTAATATAAAGTGGGTCCGGGATTTGGTCGAATCCCAAACCACACCCAGATAAGTGGTTCTTTGTACTGGAGAAAGCACACTTTTCTTGGTGTTAAGTCTTAACCCCAGCTCTCTCATGTGAGCGAGAATGAAACCTAGATGCCGAACTATCGTCTGCTCTGATTGAGCTAATATCAACCAATCGTCAATGTGGACATGAGTCATGAAAGTGTGGGGTGAGAATGCAAGGCCAGTGGAAGATCCATATTGGTAGGCTTTACCCCCAAAAGCAAACTTTAGGAACTTCCAATGAAGAAGGATGGAGATAAGTGCATAATTATGATTGTGACACACCAGTCCAAGCGTGCTGATCTTCAGTCCCCTGACTGAGCACTTCAAAAAGCACAGATCTAAAACAGGACACAACACCTCATCCTTCCTCGGAAAAGTGAAGTACCAGCTGTAGGACCTGGACTCTGCAACCCAAGGAGGGACCACCTTGATGGCCTCCATCCTCAGAGAGAGTCTACTTCTGTTCCATTACCAGAGCCTGCTTAGGGCCCACCAGAACTGAGAGCCACTAGCTCGGTGCCCTGAAGCAGCGGACCAGCAGGGGACGACCGTACTAGCTGCACTAGAGACCTCCATAGAGGTAGCGAGCCTCAGCCTTTTTCCTGGCAGTAACTGAGTAAAGCTCTCGCCGGAGATTGCTGCAACCTGGAACACTGGCAGGGTTGGCAGAATGATCTCCTGATCTCCTGATCTAGTGAACATGTGTGGAGATTGGATGAGCCGTCTCCAATCCATTCACCAAGTGTGATTCCCGCTATCGCGTTCGCGCCGTGCCTCAGCAAATTGCATGCACGTACACACTCCTCGGAGCGTGCCCAGCAAGAGCGGAGCGATTAACAGCGTGAAAAGCAAAATCAGCCCCCCAAGGGCCGACTGCGCAAGCTCCAATCCTAATTTATGCTGCTTATTATAATACAAGGCATAATATACTTGTGTAACTGATGTTTGTGCAACTGGTGCTTGTGCAACTGGCGAGCTCAGCTACGCCTTCCACATCAATCTCCTCAGAGAAAGACAGGCAGTGCATTGCGCCATCTCACCGGTGAGAAAGTACCGCAAACGCGGGCTTCCAAACCCCGAGAGTGGGCGCCGGATCTGGTGGTTAAGGAAGAAGATAGGGACTTGCCCGTCTACATTCCTTCCAGCGGATCTGAAAGCGAAACCCGCGAGCACACCCAACGCTCCGCCTTGGCGAAAGCGGGGCTGGCACCATGAGAAATGCCAGTGAAAGCTCCCTCCTCAAAGAGAGCCTTCTGAGAGTGAAGCAAAACACTCACATTGCAGCCGTCAACTCTTTTTTTCAGCTTGCATATTAATGTAGTATTTATAGACCAATTCAGGTGTTTGCAAATGGTGATACATTTTTTGTGGGTGGAACCTATCTGGTCGCAGAAAATGAGAGCCATGGAATAAAATAAAGATAATTTTTTTAATTCTTAAATTTTTCTCACAATTCCAAGTTTATATTTCATAGTTCTGATCAGAACTCGTCAATCCTTTTTTTTTCTCCCTTGACTCAGAACCATGAGTTTATATATAATCCAGACTTTTTTCCCCTCATAATTGAAAAACTCACAATTGCTGAGTTAAATTCAGTTTCGAAATAGGAGATATAAACTTGCATTTGCAAGAATTTTGCTTCTCTGCTTGGCTTGTGAATAGATCATTTTAAGCTGTCCTGGGAAAGTTTTCAGTCCAGTGATCCAGGAAGCAAATGCATTCAAACAATCCAACCAAAACAGTGCTAATCAGGGTTTCCACAGGGTCTTCAAAAGTCTTAAATGTAGTTGTATCAAATTAAAGTCCTTGAAAAGTCTTAAAATTTTACAAGAAATCTTAAGTATGATTTCAAGAGGTCTTAAATTTTGGGACGGAAAGACCAGAATTGCGATATGGCTGAATTAGATGATTAAACTTCAAAAGCCTAAAGTTATGATTTCATTGAATAAACTTGAGTGCTGCACATTCAAAGTCATGTGCTGCTGCTTTGTGTTCTGTCATTATTGGGGAAACGGTTATATTTCTACCAAACGCTCCACCTGCTGGCAGAGAATTAATGAGCATTTACAATACAACTGTTGTTTTGTTCAGAGTTCAGAACAATGCGAAAATCGACCCATGTTTTTACCCTGCAAACATGCAGAGCTTTAAATGTGACCTGGTAGATAAGAAGACAATACATTATAAAAATCTAAACAGGGTTGTGAAATATGTATAGTCTGTGATAATATTGTAATTGTAGTTTTAATGATGTGCGATTTGATATTAGGAGTTGCCTATATCACGAAAAGCACTAGGTTAGACTAGTGTACGTTCGCGCATTTAGAGTGCGTTCTTTCACTGCATGCATTAATCAATCTATTAAAATGCGTTTAGAATTATCACATAATTTAAAATAGGTGGAAGAACATTATTTATATAATTTCATGTAGTTAATATCACATGAAGAGGGACGTTTTTTTTTTTCTCCAAAAGCAAGCATGATTACAAATGATATATTGGATTTATACAGCAGTTAAATAAACAAGTAGTTAAAATATTAATAGATTACGTTTTAGACACCATATTTCCTGTATTTGCTCTATTTTTCTCCAACAAAAAAATCGTTACAAAAACACCCACAGCGCCGTTTTATGTCTCTGAACAACAGGACGCTGTTTTGTTCCCGAATGAACCGTTAAATGATTCGGTTCAATCGTAACAACTCACTTATTAAGAGTGACTTATTGCCACCTACTGGCAGTTTTAATTTCACACTTCAGGTATCTTTTCATTCTTCTGTTGCATTTTTAAATGCATGAGAGATTCAAACCGACTATAAAATATTGCACCAGGCAAAACTTTGGTATTGGACGACATCCTATTACAAAGCCCAGTCAAGGGTGAGGGCAAAGACATTGACACTCATTCAGATGTTGATATATTACACCGGATGCGGATGGAATGCGGGCAAGTCCATCAAAGCTCAGAAGCCATCAGGACATACACAGCTGCTGAGTTATTATATCCAGTCAGTATGGCCCAGCAGCAACTGTCGCAAGAATGTTTTTCTTATCTTCCTATAAACTGTAGTGTAAATATATTAATTCAATAAGCATAATTTAAATCAAAGCCATTAAATACAGTGTATTAAATGACTGTATTAATTGGCTTTGATTTGATTTATTTACAAATACACACACACACACACACGTACATTATATATATATATATATATATATATATATATATATATATATATATATATATATATATATATGTATGTATGTATGTGTGTGTGTGTGTGTGTGTGTGTATATTTATATTGCCTTTCGTTTCTTGCACAATGAACAACAATGGATTATTCTACCTTTGATCAAATGTGTTTAATTCTTCTGTACTTTTCTCAACCGGTTTAATAGTTGCAATCATTATTATTTGGAATATATTTTATATCATTAACCAGTAGTTGGAGCAAAATATCTATAATTAACTTGTAGACTACAGTGAATTCTGTAAATGTTGTTAAGGGAGCATAAAACTTCAAATTACTTCAAACAGGGCTGCCAGCTTTTGAGTTCAGCCTGGAGTGAGAATTAATCAGGATTAATTAACAAGCCTACGATTAAGTACACCATCAGCAAAAGTTTTGAATAGTACATTTTTTATGTTTTTTTAAAGATTATTCTTCTGCTCACCAAGCCTGCATTTATTTGATCCAAAATACAATAAAAGCAGTAATAATTTGAAACTGGTCTATTTTTACAACTTCAAATAACTGCATTGTATTTGAATATATATTAAAATGTAATTTAATCCTGTGATTTCAAAGCTGATTTGTTTTTTTATTTATTTATTTATTTTTTTCACTATTCTTTTAATGAATAAAGAGATCCAAAGATCAGGATTTATCTGAGCTTTTGTAACATGATTCACCATAGCATTTAAAAGCTTGGAGTCAGTATTTTTATTATATATATATATATATATATATATATATATATATATATATATATATATATATATATATATATATATATATATATGTATGTATGTATTTAATCATACATTTTTAATTATAAATTAATACTTTTATTTAACATGGACGTTTTAATTTAAATTGATCAAAAGTTATGATAAAGACATTTCTGCGTGTCTTCCCTTGGTTGAAACACTGCTCGAGTGATTACATGACACTATACATTCAGTAAGCTGCCGTGTATGTTTCAGCCTGGATCTGATGTTCATGCTAATAAAAATGCACTCCTGCTTTGCTTGAACTTGAGGCACAGCGGGAGTGCGCATGATCCGTCAGGCTACTAAATTCTTAATACATTTTTAATTTGAATGCAGAGACTGTGTTTTCTACTCTGTTGTGGCCGTCAACTCGTTGTCTGTGTCCTCTCTGCTCTGCGACTTTTTTTACTCCGTAGAAAATGAACCTGTATCGCGAGAGCGCGCACACGAGAGGCTGGAATTAGCCCGATGTGGAACACCAGACCAGACGCGTCGCATCCTTGAGTTCGCTTCAGTACGATTCAACAAAGTATGATTCAACAAAGAAAATAATATTGTAGCATAGTTATTATTGGGGTGGCACCTGGCTCCAATGTAAATGCGACAACTGAATAAAAGCAAAATCAGTTGAGGAACACTACATGCAGGTATTATTGCTCCCCAAACCAAAATGTATGTTTTTCAATTGTAAAATTGAGCCCACTTTAACCATAAATTCCCCAAACCTGGAACATTTTCTTTACCTGGAAATGATTCCATCGCTTTTCCTGTATTCCCAGATTCAAATTGCGATATCTGATGGAAATAACACAAAATAACTCAATACCTCAGGAAGTTAAGAGAGAAAACAACAAGGTGTTTTAAGAAGAAGAAGACGAAGAAGAAGAAAAAGACGAAGTAGATAACATATGAGGCCTTTTGTGAGGCCGTTCACCTTTCTTTACGAAACATTCCCACTCATCAAAGATAGCAAAAATACAGCCTAATCTAAAGTTCCATGCAGCAGTAACAACAACAACAAAACGTTTAAAGAGATTAAATGTTTTAAGTTTAAATATAAGCATACATGTTTCTTTCTGTTCCTTACCTGTTCTGAGCCTGTCTCTTCCTGTAAAGCTGTAAACAGCGGCACACCTGCTTTCGGTTTGTTCAGGAAACATTCTGTCCTGGGCAAATAAGGGAAAGTCCACGTTCTCTTTATGCAAATAATGCGGAGCGAAAAGTCTGAGCCATCCAATCAAGATATAGAACAACGGGATCTGTTATGTAATATTCAGCTCCTGTGACAAACTGTTCCAGTGAGTGGAGTAAACATGAAAACTAATTTTAACACATTTGATGTTTTTATTTGTTTTTATAATATTATTTTTTTTATAATAATAATAATAATAATAATATATATATATATATATATATATATATATATATATATATATAATTATTATTATTATTATTAAATATATATTATGATTATTATATTAATAGATGTTGTTACTAGGTAAATTCGTTGTCCTTAAATGTAAGTGAGCATTAGACGCTGTGTACTAGTCAAGTCACCTTTATTAAGTTGGCTTGAGAAAGCCAACTTACTGAAATCCTATTTAAACTTATTATTAAGTTGGCTTGAGAAAGCCAACTTACTGAAATCCTATTTAAACTTCTTCTTATTATTATTATTTTTCTGTCCGCAAAATTTTTGGGCACTAACTCCTCCTAGACCGTTCAAGCTACATACTCCAAACTCGGGTCAGACCTTCATACTGTTCTGACTTGGTGTGCTATATCTTTTCAGACTGGTTTGAGTTACGGTTTTCTTAAAAATAATATTAAAATGTCATAAAAATCCAATAGACTTCAATTGACAGGATGTTCAGATGACCCAAGCTCCAAATCCCATTAGACTCAATCAAGCTTTGATGCTAATCAATTTAAACTCATTCAAACTCATCTATCTATCTATCTATCTATCTATCTATCTATCTATCTATCTATCTATCCTAATAATATGCTAATCATGCTAAAATCATGCTGGTAACATGCTAGTCGCATGCTAGTCATGCTAGAAACATGCTAATCATGCTAGAAACATGCTAGCAACATGCTAGTCGCATGTTAGTCATGCTAGAAACATGCTAGCAACATGATAATCATGTTAGAAACATGCTAGCAACATGCTAGTCGAATGCTAGTAATGCTAGAAACATGCTAACAACATGTTAATCATGCTAAAATCATGCTAGCAACCTGCTTATCAAACTAGCAACTTGCTAGTCGCATGCTAGTAATGCTATAAACAAGCTTGCAACATGCTAATCATGGTAAAATCATGCTAGCAACATGCTAGAAACATGGTAGCAAAATGCTAATCATGCTAGCAATATGCTAGTCGCATGCTAATAATGCTAGAAACATGTTAACAACATGCTAGTCGCATGCTAGTCATGCTAGAAACATGTTAGCAACATGGTAGCAACATGGTAATCATGGTAAAATCATGCTACCAACATGCAAGTCGCATGCTAGGCATGCTTGAAAAATGCTAACAACATGATAATCATGTTAGAAAAATGCTAGCAACATGCTAATCATACTAAAATCATGCTAGCAACATGCTAGTCGAATGTTAGTAATGCTAGAAACATGTTAACAACATGTTAATCATGCTAAAATCATGCTAGCAACCTGCTTATCAAACTAGCAACTTGCTAGTCGCATGCTAGTAATGCTAGAAACAAGCTTGCAAAATGCTAATCATGCTAGCAACATGCTAGTCTCATGCTAATAATGCTAGAAACATGTTAACAACATGCTAGTCGCATGCTAGTCATGCTAGAAACATGTTAGCAACATGGTAATCATGGTAAAATCATGCTACCAAATCATGCTATCCTAATAATATGCTAATCATGCTAAAATCATGCTGGTAACATGCTAGTCGCATGCTAGTCATGCTAGAAACATGCTAATCATGCTAGAAACATGCTAGCAACATGCTAGTCGCATGTTAGTCATGCTAGAAACATGCTAGCAACATGATAATCATGTTAGAAACATGCTAGCAACATTCTAGTCGAATGCTAGTAATGCTAGAAACATGCTAACAACATGTTAATCATGCTAAAATCATGCTAGCAACCTGCTTATCAAACTAGCAACTTGCTAGTCGCATGCTAGTAATGCTATAAACAAGCTTGCAACATGCTAATCATGGTAAAATCATGCTAGCAAAATGCTAGAAACATGGTAGTAAAATGCTAATCATGCTAGCAATATGCTAGTCGCATGCTAATAATGCTAGAAACATGTTAACAACATGCTAGTTGCATGCTAGTCATGAAACATGCTAACAACATGATAATCATGTTAGAAAAATGCTAGCAACATGCTAATCATACTAAAATCATGCTAGCAACATGCTAGTCGAATGTTAGTAATGCTAGAAACATGTTAACAACATGTTAATCATGCTAAAATCATGCTAGCAACCTGCTTATCAAACTAGCAACTTGCTAATCGCATGCTTGTAATGCTAGAAACATGCTAGCAAAATGCTAATCATGCTAGCAACATGCTAGTCTCATGCTAATAATGCTAGAAACATGTTAACAACATGCTAGTCGCATGCTAGTCATGCTAGAAACATGTTAGCAACATGGTAGCAACATGGTAATCATGGTAAAATCATGCTACCAACATGCAAGTCGCATGCTAGGCATGCTAGAAACATGCTAACAACATGCTAATCATGCTAGCAACATGCTAGCAACATGCTAGAAACATGCTAGCAACATGCTAGTTGCATGCTAATCATGCTAGAAACATGCTAGCATCATGCTAATCATGCTAAAATCATGCTAGCAAAATGCTAGTCGCATGCTAGTCATGCTAGAAACATGTTGACAACATGTTAATCATGTTAAACATGCTAGAGACATGCTAGTGACATGTTAGCAACATGCTAATCATGGTAAAATCATGCTAGCAACATGCTAGTCACATGCTAGTCATGCTAGCAACATGTTAACAGCATGCTAGCAACATGTTAATCATGCTAGAAACATGGTAGCAACATGCTAGTCACATGGTAGAAACATGCTAGCAACATGCTAATCATGCAAAAATCATGCTAGCAACATGCTAGTCACATGCTAGTCATGCTAGAAACATGATAACAACATGCTAGTCGCATGCTAGTCATGCTAGAAACATGCTAGCAAAATGCTAGCAACATACTAAGCATGTTAGATACATGCTAGCGAAATGCTAGCAAACATTCTAATCATGCTGGAAACATGCTAGCAACATGCTAGTCGCATGCTAATCATGCAAGAAACATGTTAACAGCATGCTAGCAACATGTTAATCATGCTAGAAACATGGTAGCAACATGCTAGTCACATGGTAGAAACATGCTAGCAACATGCTAATCATGCAAAAATCATGCTAGCAACATGCTAGTCACATGCTAGTCATGCTAGAAACATGATAACAACATGCTAGTCGCATCCTAGTCATGCTAGATACATGCTAGCGAAATGTTAGCAAACATTCTAATCATGCTGGAAACATGCTAGCAACATGTTAATCATGGTAAAAGCATACTACCAACATGCTAGTCGCATGCTAGTCATACTAAAATCATGCTAGCAACATGCTAGTCGAATGCTAGTAATGCTAGAAACATGCTAATAACATGCTAATCATGCTAAAATCATGCTAGCAACCTGCTTATCAAACTAGCAACTTAATCTTGAGTACCTATAGAGTAGTACTGCACCCTTCATAACTCCAAAAAGTCTTTATTTTTATTATGTTTATAAGAGAAAGATAGTCTGTACCGATTTTTCCCGGAAAAACACGAGCGCCTAGAGGCGTGACGTGTGGGCGGAGCTAAAGAATCACGAGCGGAAGTAGGCTTTCGCGTTGAGAACATGTGGAAGCTGTGACACAGATCCAGAGGCTGAAATTTAACAAGAGCAGCATCAGCAACGACGTCTCTATGTGGTATGTACTGAAACTGTATATATTTGCTTAGCGGTTTTGGAAAATGACTAAGTTCCACTTTATGTCGTCTTTTTTTTTATTTATTTTTTTAAGCTGTACATGTGGAAAGTGCAGTTTGATGACAACACCGCATGTTGTTTACTTGATGTGCTCACGCGCCGATAGCTAAGTTCACAACAAAGAGATATTTGAAGCAGTTTTACTCACCGCATGCGGTTCCAACACACGATCGTGACCCTTTTTCGTTGCGACTGCATTATCCTTAAGACATAAACAATGTTCAAATCCGTCGTCAAACTGGGCCTTGTTTGTAAAACAAGCATCTTCGAAATGCAGGGAACAAACAAAAACACTTGCACAACTCCGTTGATGCTTTGTAAAAATAAACTCCATCCACTGGTCCCTTAATGCTGTTTCTCTTTTGGTAATCTGTGCAGGGTTGTCTTGCCCTGGCTACCAAAAACACACTTCTTTTGTGACTTTTCGCGACGCTCTCGCTCTGATCAGTGAATCGCTCTGATCAGTGAAATGTTTGTGCTCAGCCTCGCTATACGGGAGCGCGCGCTCTTCCGGCAGAAGTGCCTTAGGACCCATATAAGGAAATTCCGCTCCATCTAACGTCACAAAGAGCCATACTCGGAAAAAAACTTTCCGAAACTTGTGACAAACCGGAAGAGGTTTTTTTGGAACAAAAATACTCCTTCAAACTTACAACTTAATTTGTGAAACTTTGTCCATGTTTATCATGGGAGTCCAACTCTTTAACAGTGTAAAAAAATCAGTATGCATGAAATAGCATTTCACCCCCCCCCCCCCTTTGATAAAACACATTCTAATAGGTAGAAAATTCAATTTATTGTTAGCTTCCAGTTTTTGCTGTATCCCTTCCAGCCACAACTGGTAGCAGTAGAGTCCCAAATGAAACCTTGACGTTTTATTATTATTATTTTCATCATCATCATCATCATCATCATTACACAGGTTTATTAGACCTTACAATAAGGAAACTAAACAATATAATTATCCTATAATTAGATGACGTAACACTCATCACACTCACCAAAGTCATATAGTAGTTATTTTAATTGGTATATTAAAGGGCACCTAATATGCAAAATACAAGGGGCTTGGACAGAAATGTGTCAAGTCAAGTCAAGTCAAGTCACCTTTATTTATATAGCGCTTTAAACAAAATACATTGTGTCAAAGCAACTGAACAACATTCATTAGGAAAAACAGTGTGTCAATAATGCAAAAAGATAGTTGAACGTTCCCCATTGAATTCAGTGATGTCATCTCTGTTCAGTTAAATAGTGTCTGTGTATTTATTTGCAATCAAGTCAACGATATCGCTGTAGATGAAGTGACCCCAACTAAGCAAGCCAGAAGGCGACAGCTGCAAGGAACCGAAACTCCATCGGTTACAGAATGGAGAAAAAAAAAAACATTGGGAGAAACCAGGCTCAGTTGGGGGGCCAGTTCTCCTCAGACCAGATAAAACCAGTAGTTCAATTCCAGGCTGCAGCAAAGTCACTTTGTGCAGAAGAATCATCTGTTTCCTGTGGTCTTGTCCTGGTGGTCCTCTGAGACAAGGTCTTTACAGGGGATCTGTATCTGGGGCTCTAGTTGTCCTGGTCTCCGCTGTCTTTCAGGGCAGTAGCGGTCCTTTCTAGGTGCTGATCCACCATCTGGTCTGAATACGTATTGGATCCGGGTGACTGCAGTGACCCTCTGATCTGGATACAGACTGGATCTGGTGGCTACGGTGACCTCGGAAAAAGAGAGAAACAGACAAATATTAGCCTAGATGCCACTCTTCTAATGATGTAGCAAGTACACAGGGTGTTATGGAAGTGTTCCCGGTTCTGGTTTACCTAATTAATGCAGCCCAAATATTCTTTAACGAATTTGGATATTAAAAGCATATTAGTATGTTATGTGTAAGCCAGGGTCTTTAATCTAGATTTAAACTGCAAAGGTGTGTCTGCCTCCTGAACAATGTTAGGTAGGTTATTCCAGAGTTTAGGCGCCAAATAGGAAAAGGATCTGCCGCCTACAATTGATTTTGATATTCTAGGTATTATAAAATTTTGAGAACGTAGCAGACGTAGAGGATTATAATGTAAAAGGAGCTCATTCAAATACTGTGGTGCTAAACCATTCAGGGCTTTATAAATAATAAGCAATATTTTAAAATCTATACGATGTTTGATAGGGAGCCAGTGCATTGTTGACAGGACCGAGCTAATATGGTCATACTTCCTGTTTCTAGTAAGAACTCTTGCTGCTGCATTTTGGACTAGCTGTAGTTTGTTTACTAAGAATGCAGAACAAACACCCAATGAAGCATTACAATAATCTAACCTTGAGGTCATAAATGCATGGATTAACATTTCTGCATTTGACATTGAGAGCATAGGCCGTAATTAAGATATATTTTTGAGATGGAAAAATTCAGTTTTACAAATGCTAGAAACGTGGCTTTCTAAGGAAAGATTGCGATCAAATAGCACACCTAGGTTCCTAACTGATGACGAAGAATTAACAGAGCAACCATCAAGTCTTAGACAGTGTTCTAGGTTATTACAAGCAGAGTTTTTAGGTCCTATAATTAACACCTCTGTTTTTTTCAGAATTTAGCAGTAAGAAATTACTCATCATCCAGTTTTTTATATCGACTATGCATTCCACTAGTTTTTCAAATTGGTGTGTTTCACCGGGCCGCGAAGAAATATATAGCTGAGTATCATCAGCATAACAGTGAAAGCTAACACCATATTTCCTGATGATATCTCCCAAGGGTAACATATAAAGCGTGAAGAGTAGCGGCCCTAGTACTGAGCCTTGAGGTACTCCATACTGCACTTGTGATCGATATGATACAGTACATCTTCATTCACTGCTACGAACTGATGGTGGTCATATAAGTAGAATTTAAACCATGCTAATGCACTTCCATTAATGCCAACAAAGTGTTCAAGTCTATGCAAAAGAATGTTTTGGTCAATTGTGTCAAACGCAGCTCTAAGATCCAATAAAACTAATAGAGAGATACAACCACGATCAGATGACAAGAGCAGGTCATTTGTAACTCTAAGGAGAGCAGTCTCAGTACTATGATACGGTCTAAATCCTGACTGGAAATCCTCACATATACCATTTTTCTCTAAGAAGGAATATAATTGTGAGGATACCACCTTTTCTAGTATCTTGGACAAAAAAGGAGATTCGAGATTGGTCTATAATTAACTAGTTCTTTGGGGTCAAGTTGTGATTTTTTGATGAGAGGCTTAATAACAGCCAGTTTGAAGGTTTTGGGGACATATCCTTATGACAATGAGTAATTAATAATAGTCAGAGGTTATAGAGGATCTATAACTTCTGGAAGCACCTCTTTTAGGAGCTTAGATGGTATAGGGTCTAACATATATGTTGTTGGTTTAGATGATTTAACAAGTTTATACAATTCTTCCTCTCCTATAGTAGAGAATGAGTGGAACTGTTCCTCAGGGGGTCTATAGCACTATTCGGACGGGACTAGTTTTCTAAACTACGTTTGAGTTTCGATTCTTACCACCTGACGTCTGTGATTTTCATGTACCAATTCGGACGGGACTAACATCTCCGTGTTTATTACAGAGGTGGGAGGGTCTGATTTGTGCATCTGGGCGTCACAGAGATCACGCGCTCTGTGTGCGTGCATTGCATTCATTCAGAATGATTGCCTTAGTATTATTACACAATAAATGGCAAAACCATGTTAATGTGTGGTTCCTTTAGTTTAACTCGTTTTCATTTTTTTTTTTTTTATTAAATGTAATTAAAACATTATGTAACTGAGTATATAAATGAACGCGAGTAATCTTACCTGATGCTGATATTACAATAGCCGGTATTAACAGTTTACGCGATCTTGCTCTTGATTTTATTATTTGTATTATTTTTTTATTATAATGTATTTGCCGCTAAGCAAATATATCAAACATCCGCGCGGTAAGAGCATCTACGGTAATTCACGTTGGCCAAAACACACAAGGAAACGCGTTGTGAAATAAAATATCACCGGCAATCACAGACATTCGCATTCGGACAGGATTACTTTTCTCAGAGGATCACTGAGTTTGCTGAAAAACAGTAGGTAATTTGCTCTGGAATTATCACAGAGGTTGTGTGAGAAAAACACAGACATGGCAGATTCGGACGGGATTAAAATCACCAAGTACGTCTGTGAAACGCAGATTTCTCTAACGACCCCCTGTAAAACTAGTCCCGTCCGAATAGGGCTTAAAGTGCACTGTCTGATGCGATACTGTAGCTGACGGCTGAATGGTTGCAATTTTATCTCTAATAGTATCAATTTTAGAAGTAAAGTAGTTCACAAAGTCATTACTTCTGTGGTGTTGGGAAATGTCAACACTTGTTGAGGCTTTATTTTTCGTTAATTTTACCAATTTACTCATTATACCATGGTGTCAAACTGTTTTCCTTAACCTTCCTTAAGCGTAAAGGAGCAACTGTATTTAAAGTGCTAGAAAAGAGAGAGTCCATAGTTTGTGTTACATCATCAAGTTATTTTGAGGTTTTGGATATGCTAAGGAATTTGGATACATCAGGAAGATAACTAAAAAAGCAGTCTTTTTTGGTAGAAGTGATGGTTCTTCCATACTTGTAACAAGAAGTAGAATTTACAATTTTGGCTATATGAAGTTTGCACAAAACTAAATAATGATCTGAGATAGCATCACTTGGCTGCATAATTTCAACACTATCAACATCAATTCCATTTGATAGTATTAAATCTAGAGTATGATTTCGACAATAAGTAGGTCCTGTGACATGTTGTCTAACCCCAATATAGTTCAGAATGTTTATAAATGCTGATCCCAATGCATCTTTTTCATTATCAACATGGATATTAAAATCACCAACTATTAAAACTTTATCTGCAGCCAGAAATAACTCAGATGTAAAATCACCAAATTCTTTAATAAAGTCTTTATGGTGGCCTGTATACAGTAGCCAGTACAAACATAAAAGGGGGTTTATCATTAACATTTGTTTCTCTGGATAATGTTATATGAAGCACCATTTCTTCAAACGAGTTATACTTGAAGCCTGCCCTCTGAGAAATCCTGAGAACGTTGTTATAAATTGAAGCAACACCTCCCCCTTTGCGAAGTGTTTTCGTAGAAAGGGATCTGATATTCAATAAACCAAGCTTTATCATTTGTTTATCCATATTCTTCTGTTTTTTATTTGTTGAACCTCAATTAAATTGTTAATCTTAACTTGGTTTTGACGTTTTTTGTATTTTCTAGTTCGGGGAACAGACAAAGTCTCTATAGTGTGATATCTAGGTCGAAAGAGTCTCTATGTGCTGAGAATTAGTTGACCTCTGTGACGTGAGGCAGCTAGCAGACGGTTGGTTTAGCCAGTCTGTCTGCTTCCTGACCTTCAACACAATAATCTCAACACAGCTCATTAATAAACTAAGCCTGCTGGACCTAAATACCTCCCTCTGTAATTAGATCCTGGACTTTCTAACTGGTTTACTTCAGTCAGTCCATGTCAGCCACAACACCTAGAGCACTACCACACTGAGCACAGGTGCTCCACAAAGCTGTGTGCTCAGCCCACTGGTCTTCACACTGCTGACATTACAATAGTCCAGTCTCTGTCTTATCCGAATTTAAAAGGAGAAAATGATGGGTCATACAATCTTTAGATAATTTTGAAGTTTCATCTGGTCTCATTGAGATATATAGTTGAGTATCATCAGCATAACATGGAAACTAATCCTGTATTTTCTAATAATATTACCAAGGGGCAACATGTATATTGAAAATAGAAGAGGACCTAGGACAGATCCTTGTGGCACTCCATATTTTATTGGTGCTAAATGAGATGGCTCCCCATTTAAATAAAATTTTAGCGATCAGACAGGTAGGATCTAAACCAACTTAGAGTCTGCCCTTGAATACCTGAATAGTTTTGTAATAGATCTATGAGTATGTCAAAATCTATGGTGACAAATGCAGGATCAAGTAAAACTAGCAATGAGATGCAGCCTTTATCTGACGCCAGAAGCAAGTAATTTGTAATTTTAACAAGTGCAGTTTCTGTGCTATGGTGGGGCTTAAAACCTGACTGAAATTCTTCATAAATATTTATTTTATTTTATTTTATTTTATTTGCAGAAAGGCGCACAATTGAGCAGATACAAATTTTTCTAAAAATAAAAGCTCTTCCTGTCCTATAGTTGTAAAGCAATGCAGTTTATCTTTGGGTGCGATGGATGAAACTGAAGTATTAGACGCTGTAGAATTTTCATTTGTTATTGTATTTCTGATGTTATCTATTTTATCAGTGAATAAATTCATAACTATTAAACATTGATGGAATATTTGAATCAGACTGTCATATACACGACCACCATAGCACTGGGGAGGAACTCAATTACTTTATTTCCGGTTCATCACTAGAGGTCAAGTATGCATAGCAACGGTATTGTTTAGAACAACATGTGACATCTCCCCTTTTAAAGACATAACACAACTTATAACATTTTCAAAATATTACACAGCAGATATTATTTGTCAACATTACTAACTTGCATATGCTTATTCGCAAATTGCATTCTCACTGTACTTACAGTATTAATGCATAGTGCATACGATCCATCAAACCTGTTCAATAAACATAATAAACCAAAATATCTCTTAGCAAAATCGTAACCTCAGATCTTGCGTGAAGTTATAATATCTTTCAGACATTCAAACAGTTGGGTATAAAGGTAGCTTAACTGGTCTACAGTTACTAACTTGAGTATTAATCACAGTGTTAAGACTTGAACATATAACTACTAACACATTTGCTACATTTAAACTTTACGTTGGAGGGAAGGCAGTTTTCTTTTCCCCCGGTTGTAGTAGCATGCCATCTGTTGTTGTCGAGCCACCAACTCATCTCTGCCTGCTCTATAGGTTGAGGCATCAGTTTACATTAGGTTACAGGCAAGATAGACTTGAGACGGTGACCCATAAGCAATTGTGCTGGAGTGACTTGAAGTCCGCTGATAGGGCTCTCTCGGAAATCAAGCAGGCAATTGTAAATGTCTTTGCCATCCTCTGCTGCTTTTCTCATCAGTTGTTTTATTGTTTGCACAAACCTCTCACTTTGTCCATTGGACTGTGGATAAGTGGGACTAGACGTCACCAGGTTAAAGTTCCAATCTGCGGCAAACTGACAAAAAACATGACTGGCATATGGCATATTGTCACTCACCAGCGTGTCCGGCAAAAAGGCACTTTAGCTTGTTGATGATTTTTTGTGCTGTCTTGGTTTTCAGACTCACCACTTCAGGGTTCTTAGAGAAGTAATCAACGACAAGTTGGTGATCTGTTCCATTAAAAGTGAATATGTCAGAGCCCAGCTTAGCCCATGGACGGTCTGGCACTTCATGTGGCAACATTGGCTCCTGGGTGTTGCTTCTTTGAAATTTTGCACATACACTACAACGAGCAATTGCAATTGAATGTCCCTAGACATCCCTGGCCAATACATAATAGCTCTTGCTCTGTTTTTGCACTTCTCAATGCCTATATGAGTGTCATGTAAGGCAGATATGATCTCCTGTCGCAAAGATTCTGGAATTACTACTCTGTCTCCTACAAAAACAAGTCCATGCTTGCTATATACTTCACCTCTCACCTGCCAAAAGTGTTGTGCTAGGGGATTTACGCTTGCCTTGTGAGACGGCCAACCTTTCTGACTCACTGATCTTACTGCCTGGAGAGTCGGATCACTGGCTGATGCTTGCTGAATCTTCTCAATTCTCTGACTAATCATTGGAAGTACTTCAGTGATGCTGTGTACCCGTAGCTGTTGTGCGTCCTCTATGTTGTCAGATGGAACATCGCAGGTTTGATACACTCGGCTTAAAGTATCCTCAATGTACATATGTTTTCCAGGGTGGTACTTCACATCTATGTTGAATTTTAACTGACGTAACAGCATTTGCTGGAGCCTTGGTGAAGCCTTGTGCAGTGGTTTTTTGGTGATCATTTCGAGCGGGCAGTGGTCGGACTGTACTGACACAGGTCTACAATATACTTACTAGTTGAACTTTTCAGTTGCAAAACAGATCGCCTGCAACTCTTTCTCAATTTGAGAGTAATTTTGTTCTGCTTTGGTCAGAGAACGAGATGCATATGCAATGGGATGATTATCCTGCAGCAAACAGGCTCCTAAACCTGTGAATGACACGTCACATTGTATCACATTGTCTTTGGTTATGTCAATAAACTTAAGCACTGGCTTACTGCTGATAAGTGTCTTCAACGTCTTGAGAGCTGCTGCATACTGCGGTTCCCACGTCCATGCGGTGTCTTTTTTGAGTAGGCTCCATAATGACATTGTCGTTGTGGACAGATTAGGTATAAACTGTGACAAGTAATTGATCATGCCCATGATCCTTAGCAGATCCTCTCTTGACGTTGGGTCATTTAGTTCGTATTTAGTTCGCTGCATCACCTCATGTAATATCTTGTCATGTTGTTTCTCATCTAATGAGGCTACAATCGAATCATCTGCTATAATATGCACATCTGGGATGTCCCCGAAAACCATCTGGTCTCTCCGCTGCAAACTTCGCTTCCGCTTGATATTCCAAATGGTATACGCTGAAAGGAATACCTCCCAAAGGGAGTATTGAATGTGCACAGGTCAGCACTGGTTTCAGAGAGTGGAACTTGCCAGTACGAACTTGTCTGATCAAGCACAGTAAATACTGTTTTCCCTGACATCTGGCTGATCACATCAGATCTGGTTGGGATCATGAAGTGTCCTCTTCTAATGGCCCAATTCAGATCTTTAGGGTCAAGGCATAAAACAAGTGACCCATCTTTCTTTTCCACTACAACAAGACTATTGACCCAATCTGTAGGTTTCGAGGTTTTACGGATAACGCCAGCTGCTTCCATTTAATGAAGCTTTTCTTTAAGACGAATATGGAGACTCAGAGGCACTCTGCATGGAGGGTGAATTACTGGCGTCACATTGGGCTTCAATCTAATGTCACATGGTTCTGTGAATTTTCCTAGATCGCTAAACACATCAGGGTAGTGAGCAATCAGATCTTCTTGAGTTAGTGATTTTTCAATGTTGTCCATTCTTTGACTGAGTTGTAGACCAGAGCATACTTGACGACCTAAAATGATTGGTCCATCTTCAGTAGTGAGGAAAAGGTTTTAGCTTGCTTGAGCACCCTTGAACGTAACACATTTTAAATTAACTTTTCCTATATGCTCTATGCTGTGCTTTCCATATCCTGACAGTCTAGCTGTAGACTTGTAAACAGGGATGCTGGTGTATCCTGTTAGCTGTTTAAACTGTGACAGTGGCATACAGTTTGTATCTGCTCCTGTATCTAGCTTCATTTCTATCTTGTCCTCATTAACCATTACCTCTTCATACCAGCAGGAGTCACTGATATCATGTGACATTTTCAAAATCAGACTCCACTGTGTGTACATTTGATGCTCCACGACCACGACCTCTGCTCCGATAGCTTGACATTCTGGCTTGACATTGATCTGCAAAATGGTTTAATTTCTTACAGCGACGACACTCCTTGCCATTTGCAGGGCAGTTGCGAGGTTGATGCATTGTGCCGCATCTGCTACATGCATTGGACGTGTGCTGTGTTGCTTGAGCAGTAGCTCCACTCTGCGGGTGGTTACTAGCTTGCGCTGACTGTGTGCGCTGTTTTCCTCGTCCTTAATACCGTCTACGGTCTCTGCCTCGCGTGTAAGAGTTTAAGAGTGTGAACTGACTGGTCCGGGGTTTGCGACGACTTGCCTTGTATCATATCCAGTTCCCTCTTAGCGCTCTCAAACGTGCGCATTCAATGTGTCAGTACTCCAAGGGATGTATTGCTGTCATTACCCATTACTTTAATTTTCATTGCCAGATCTTTTATGGAGAAAAATAATTTGTCTCATAGCGTGGTCTCTAAATCAGTAAACTGACAGTTACTTGCCATCTCCTGAGATCATTCACGAATGCTTCTAGACCCTGTCCTTCAGGCCTCTGGTATGCCAAAAACTTTGCACAGAGAGCCATCACTGGATTTCTTGTGTTGGAATACTGCTCGAATTTTCTGAGAATCATATCAAAATCATTGCGATCTTCCTCTATCCTCTATCATCTTCAGCTTACTGTACCCATCTAAAGTTACTGTATATATCATATCCTCTCTCTCCCAGTATCGTGAGCAAAATAGCAACCTTTTTCGCTGAAGATGCTTCACTGTTTCCCGATGCTGTGAGGAACAGGGCGAAACGTTGCTGCCACTTTTTCCACGCAACGTTCACATTAGGACAGTCAAAATCAAACGGTTCAGGTGGCTTATAGTGTAGAACATCCATTGTAAAATTTTAATCCGTTGATTAATGTCAAAATCCTTTTGTATTCAATCAATCAATCAATCAATCACCTTTATTTATATAGTGCTTTAAACAAAATACATTGTGTCAAAGCACTGAACAACATTCATTTGGAAAACAGTGTCTCAATAATGCAAAATGATAGTTAAAGGCAGTTCATCATTGAATTCAGTTATGTCATCTCTGTTCAGTTTAAATAGTATCTGTTTTTATTTGCAATCAAGTCAATGATATCGCTGTAGATGAAGTGATCCCAACTAAGCAAGCCAGAGGCGACAGCGGCAAGGAACCGAAACTCCATCGGTGACAGAATGGAGAAAAAAACCTTGGGAGAAACCAGGCTCAGTTGGGGGGCCAGTTCTCCTCTGACCAGACGAAACCAGTAGTTCAATTCCAGGCTGCAGCAAAGTCAGATTGTGCAGAAGAATCATCTGTTTCCTGTGGTCTTGTCCTGGTGGTCATCTGAGACAAGGTCTTTACAGGGGATCTGTATCTGGGGCTCTAGTTGTCCTGGTCTCCGCTGTCTGTCAGGGCAGTAGAGGTCCTTTCTAGGTGCTGATCCACCATCTGGTCTGGATACGTACTGGATCCTGGCGACTGCAGTGACCCTCTGATCTGGACACAGACTGGATCTGGTGGCCACGGTGACCTCGGAACAAGAGAAGAACAGACAAATATTAGCGTAGATGCCATTCTTCTAATGATGTAGAAGGTACATGTTATGTGAAGTGTTTCCGGTTCCGGTTTACCTAATTAATGCAGCCTAAAAATCCTTTAACGGATTTGGATATTAAAAGCATATTAGTATGTTATGTGTATGCCAGGTTAAAGAGATGGGTCTTTAATCTAGATTTAAACTGCAAGAGTGTGTCTGCCTCCCGAACAATGTTAGGTAGGTTATTCCAGAGTTTAGGCGCCAAATAGGAAAAGGATCTGCCGCCCGCAGTTGATTTTGATATTCTAGGTATTATCAAATTGCCTGAGTTTTGAGAACGTAGCGGACGTAGAGGAGTATAATGTAAAAGGAGCTCATTCAAATACTGAGGTGCTAAACCATTCAGGGCTTTATAAGTAATAAGCAATATTTTAAAATCTATACGATGTTTGATAGGGAGCCAGTGCAGTGTGGACAGGACCGGGCTAATATGGTCATACTTCCTGGTTCTAGTAAGAACTCTTGCTGCTGCATTTTGGACTAGCTGTAGTTTGTTTACCAAGCGTGCAGAACAACCACCCAATAAAGCATTAAAATAGTCTAACCTTGAAGTCATAAATGCATGGATTAACATTTCTGGATTTGACATTGAGAGCATAGGCCGTAATTTAGATATATTTTTGAGATGGAAAAATGCAGTTTTACAAATGCTAGAAACGTGGCTTTCTAAGGAAAGATTGCGATCAAATAGCACACCTAGGTTCCTAACTGATGACGAAGAATTGACAGAGCAACCATCAAGTCTTAGACAGTGTTCTAGGTTATTACAAGCAGAGTTTTTATGCCCTATGATTAACACCTCTGTGTTTTCTGAATTTAGCAGTAAGAAATTACTCGTCATCCAATTTTTTATATCGACTATGCATTCCATTAGTTTTTCAAATTGGTGTGTTTCACCGGGCTGCGAGGAAATATAGAGCTGCGTATCATCAGCATAACAGTCAAAGCTAACACCATGTTTCCTGATGATATCTCCCAAGGGTAACATATAAAGCGTGAAGAGTAGCGGCCCTAGTACTGAGCCTTGAGGTACTCCATACTGCACTTGTGATCGATATGATACATCTTCATTCACTGCTACGAACTGATGGCGGTCATATAAGTACGATTTAAACCATGCTAATGCACTTCCACTGATGCCAACAAAGTGTTCAAGTCAGAATGTTGTGGTCAATTGTGTCAAACGCAGCTCTAAGATCCAATAAAACTAATAGTGAGATACACCCACGATCAGATGATAAGAGCAGATCATTTGTAACTCTAAGGAGAGCAGTTTCAGTACTATGATACGGTCTAAATCCTGACTGGAAATCCTCACATATACCATTTTTCTCTAAGAAGGAATATAATTGTGAGGATACCACCTTTTCTAGTATCTTGGACAGAAAAGGGAGATTCGAGATTGGTCTATAATTAACAAGTTCTCTGGGGTCAAGTTGTGTTTTTTTTATGAGAGGCTTAATAACAGCCAGTTTGAAGGTTTTGGGGACATATCCTAATGACAATGAGGAATTAATAATAGTCAGAAGATGACCTATGACTTCTGGAAGCACCTCTTTTAAGAGCTTAGATGGTATAGGGTCTAACATACATGTTGTTGGTTTGGATGATTTAACAAGTTTATACAATTCTTCCTCTCCTATAGTAGACTTACTTCTGTTCTGACACCATGTCATATACACGACCACCATAGCACTGGGGAGGAACTCAATTACTTTATTTTCGGTTCAGCATTAGAGGTCAAGTATGCATTGTAGCTAAACCCCAGCCAGACAACGGTGAAGCGTACTGATATTTCAAAAAGCCTTTTATTTTCTTACACCCTTTTCTTCTTGAAACACCGTAAGAGCTACAGGACAGATAAATAACATAAATTAGCTCTTACGAACACAAACATTAGCCGAAGGCCACATTACAAAGTATATTATATATATAACAGTATATAACAACTTCACAAATAGCCATTTATAAAACATGACAAGTGATACACATTTAAACACTTCTTCAAGACGAATAAATTAACCTGCATATTAATGCACAGAAACATTAAACACACTAAACAATACCTTGTTCCCATTCAAGCTAGGTGCTTAATTATCCGCTCCTTTCCTTAATGATTTCAGAGCATTTCAGAGCGACATGAGATTATTTCCTCCTTTCTTCCGTATGTGCGTCTCATTAACCAGTCCCGCCTTTCTAGACGCAAAATTAGCGTTCCACTATAGAGGCGGAAATAAAGGGCTCATTACATAAACAGAGGAGACTAATAAAATAAAGTTCAAAAGAAATTATTACTTATATACTCTTTCCTTAGAGTTAGTTACACTCCCACCAATCATGAGTGAATAATGGGATGGTACACAGACCACCTTAGGCACGAATGATTTTAACTAAAAATTGCCTTCCCTGAGCCCATATAAGAACAAAGACAACTTATGCTAATGTTGGAAAGTTATCTAAAACTATATAATATTTTGTACTATGGAGGGAAGGAGCAGATTGAATTAGTCTCCAACAGCAGAACAAGCTTCTGGACTGGGCGCTCAACTTCGGACACCTTGTGAAGACGTTCACCTTTCTTGCCAAGCTTACGGTCACCAAGTTGGATTTTAACTCTCCGAACAAGTCCATCTTTGTCAGTAGTGGTTTCTGAAACCCTACCCAATCTCCACTTGTTCCTGTGCACATCTTTTCCTTTCATGATTACAATATCTCCAACTTGTAAATTTCTTCTTGGAGCATGCCAGCACTGTCTGAGAGCAATGTTGGCAAGGTATTCCTTTCGCCATCGACTCCAAAACTGTTCTGCAAGATATTGAACATGCCTCTACCTTTTCTTGCCATACACATCTTCTCTGACGAATTCACCAGGAGGAGGCAAGGCCTGAACCGATTTCATTGTCAGAAGATGATTAAGGGTGAGTGGTTCGAGGCTATTGGGGTCACTGAGATTGTCAACAGTCAAAGGACGACTATTGACTATAGCCATTGCCTCATAGAAAAAGGCCCGTAGTGAAGCATCATTTAATCTACCAGAGGAAAGGGCAAGAGTGGACCTTAGAACGCTTCTCACTGTCCTTATTTGTCTTTCCCACACTCCTCCGGCATGGCTAGAATGGGGTGCGTTCATGCTGAAGTCGCACTGCTTCTCTGCAAGAAATACAGCCAGATGGTCTGCATCGACTTCCTTTAGAGCTTCTCTAAACTCATTTTTGGCTCCTACGAAGTTGCTTCTTTGATCAGATTTGATCTGACGAACAGTACCACGTATGGCAATGAAACATCGAAGGCCATTTATGAAAGCATCTGTCGACATGTCTTCAAGAATCTCAATATGAACAGCACGGGAACTAAGGCAAGTAAAAAGAAGACCGTAGCTCTTGTTCTCTTTTCCTCCCTGCTTTGTAAGGAATGGCCCGAAGCAGTCCATGCTGCAGAAAGTGAAGGGGGGTGATGGCTCCAACCGATCAGGGGGTAGATCGGCCATCCTTTGCTCTTCCATAGGTCTGCGTTGCAGTCTACAGATGACACATTGACGAATGTTGGATGCAACCCCCCGATTGATTCCTATAATCCAGTAGCCGCTGCACCTTATTTCATTAATGGTAAGACCTTTACATTGATGTTTCATCTTCTCGTGATGATAAGCATCTCGTGATGATCTTTGGGAATGATTGCAGGGTGCTTAATGAAGTTAGGAAGAGAGGAATTGCACAGCCTCCCTCCCACCCTGAGGACACCGTCGTCATGGAGAAAAGCATCAAGAGCATGTAACTGATTGTGATGTGTTAGAGGGATCCCTTTGCTCAGCTGTTTCAACTCTTCATGATACACATTTTTTTCTGCAGATGTTTGATTAAGAAATGTTCTGCGTCTTCTCGTTCTGTTACAGAGGTGAGACTGTTTGATCTGTTCTTGCTTATGTGCCTGAGAATGCGTGCAACTGCTCGCGTAGCTAGCGACCATGATGAGAACTTAGACAAGCGATTAATGAGACTCACGCATTCAGTGGTTTTGGTACTGAGCGCTAGAACACTCCTGACCTCTGGATCTCCGACGGTTAACTCTGATATTTCATCTGTAGCCAACTTTATTTCCTTGTTCCATAGGAACTTGGGTCCAGTGAGCCAGGTAGACGACAAAAGCTCGCTGGCAGTTAATCCTCGAGAAGCATGGTCAGCAGGATTCTCGCTTGTTGGGACATATCTCCACTGTTGTGGGGCTGAGCTGAATCTTCTGAACCCGGTTAGCCACAAATGTGTGAAATCGTCGTGCTTTGTTTCTTATATAACCTGAGACCACTTTAGAGTCTGTCCAGAAGAACTCTTCTGCATTTATACATCCCAATTCCCCCTTAAGCATGTTGCTTATCTTCACGGAAACAACTGCTGCTGTCAATTCTAATCTTGGGATGGTTGTGACCTTGGTTGGAGAGACACGTGATTTTCCTACAACTAAGGCACAATGAATATCACCCTCTTCATTTTGGAGTCGCAGGTATGAACACTGGCCGTAACCCTTCACACTGGCATCAGAGAAATGATGCAGCTCTGTCTTTGAGATCCTTCCAAATCCAGCAAGTGAATAGGTACGGGATATGGTGAAATTATCCAAATGGGCTAGATCACTTCTCCATTGTTCCCATTTTGGGCGAAGCTCGTCAGTGAGGGGATCGTCCCGTTAAGACTGACGTTAAGCCTTAAGCGGTCAGATTCCACATCCCATTGAATCCCGAGAGCTCTCTCAAGTGGCAAATCATCAAATGCGAGATCCATATCCTTCACGTTGATTGCTCGTTCGGAGGGTGGTATACTCTCTAATACCTTTCTGTCATTAGACACAAACATATGTAGTCGGAGACCACCCATGGCGCAGAGTTCATAAGCTTCCCTGGCAAGCTGAATAGCATATTCAGTGTTTTCAACACTTGTGAGCCCATCATCTACATAAAAGTCCCTCATAACAAATCTCGAGCCTTGAGTGTAGATGTCGCGATTCTCTTTAGCTAGGTGTTTCATCCCATAGTTGGCACACCCCGGAGAGGAAGCTGCACCGAACAGATGCACTTTCATGCGAAACTCGCTGGGCTGTGAGTTAAAATCTCCTTGCTTCCACCAAAGAAAGCGCAGGAAGTTGCGATCAGCTTCGACCACATGAAACTGATGGAACATCTTTTGAATGTCGCACATCAATGCAATGGGGTGCTGTCGGAAATGGATGAGAACTCCACTTAAGTTGTTCAACATATCAGGCCCAGAGAGGAGGTGATCATTCAAGCTTGTTCCTTTGTATCTGGCCGAGCAATCGAACACTACACAAAGTTTATCTGGCTTCTTTGCATGATGCACGCCATGATGGGGAATGTACCATCTCTCTCCTTCACTCCCACCGTCCTTGACCTGCTCAGCATCTCCGTTTCCGATGACTTCCTCCATGAACTCAACATAAAGCTTCTTAAACCTTTCATCCCGTTGCAATTTCCTTTTAAGGTGAAGGAGGCGTGTCATAGTGGAGCCTTTGTTGTCAGGCAAGCTGGGTCTGGCTTTAAAGGGCAGAGGCATCTCATAATGGCCATGTATATTTTTCCTTATTCCCTCATCCAGTATGTTGAGGAATGTGATGTCATCTTGTGACACAATTTTGCTGTCGTCACTTCCATCTTTGAAGTCAGACTCTTAAGACGTGAATAGCTCTTGAGCAGTTGTAGCCGATCAAAAGACCTACTACACAGACCTTCAGTGGTTGGATTTCCTCCACTTTTTCTGCAAGATGACTCCATTGTTTAGCCGTCTCACAGGTGGGAATGTGAGAACGGTTAACAGGTATGCAGTCCTTTGTATAGGCGACCGGAAGATCGACTTGAACTGCGGAACTGTATCCTCTAACACGAAGTCCAGAAACACCTTCGCTTGTGAGCACTGTATTCCTACCACTCATAGTCGTCAACTTCAATTTCACTGGATACTTCAGCATTAAGACCATCACTCACTTCTTGGTCAATAAACGTAGTGTCGCTTTGAGTGTCAAGTAGTGCATACACAAGTTTCTCAGTCGTTGGATCATTTTTAGATGAAACCCAGACTGGTATCACCATTGATGTGTTAGATGAGCCTTCACCTGCTACACTGAGTTATGTTGCAGCAGCACCTCGATTTGTCTCTGGTTCTAATGTAGACTTTTCTCTTTTATAGTTGTCATCATGCAAAACTGTAGGATGCATTCCCTTACAGTGGTCACAAAAATGACGATGAAGACAGTTTCTCACACTGTGGCCAGGTCTCAGGCATCCGCAGCAGAGTTTCTTCTCCTTTATGTAGTTGCGTCGCTCAACCAACGCCATCTCAGTGACCTTAGAGAATGCATGAAGCTGGTGTTTATTATCTTGACAAAGTATGCATGAAGCCTTCCTCTGTACTGACTTGTGGTTTTCATTGTCAGTGACTGTTTCAGTGATAAGAACACTAGCCTTGTTTTTCTTCACGTCTCTGAGATTTTTCTTCTCAGTCTCAGTGATAGAATCTGATGAACGAAGGGCATGAAAGGAAGTAATGGGATTGCAAGCAATCTCAGCTTCGTTTGACGTGAATCTAGCAAACTCCTTGAAACTTGGGAATTCTTGATTTTCATTTAGGCTTTGCGTGACTTGTCGGTTCCAACTTAGAGCTGCCCAGTCTGGTAATTTGTGAACGAGCTTCCGATTCTCCTCCCAGTCATTTAATATGTCGAGACCCTTGACATAAGGGATGGCATCTTGACACGCATTCAGAAAATCTGAGAAGCGTCTCAGTCCTTCAGCATCCTTTGATTGAATTCTCGGCCAGTTTGTGAGCTTTTCTCTGAATGCTCTCTGAATGGTGAATGACTGGCCAAAGTGATGATTTAGTTTGTCCCATGCATCTTGGTATGCTTCATTGTCATTTCGGTAGAAGTTGCCATCTAAAACCTGCCGTGCTGGACCACCAACGTATTTTTTCAAATAGTATAGTTTTTAAGCTTTTGTGATTGCCCTTTGGTCAATGAGTGAGATGAATGCTGACTTCCATTCAATGAATTGTATGGGATCGCCATTAAAGACAAAAGGCTCAGGAACAGGAAGCCTATTTAAGGCTATGTTGTCTTGAAGGATCTGAGCGAGAGAGGGAATGTCTGTGCAACGGGGCAATGAATCTTGAGAGAGAGGCACCGTAGATCCAGGCATATTCTTTACTTCCATGTTCCTTTCTTTTTTAACATAGGTAGTATCCTTGTGTTCCGTCTCCTTTTCATAAATCTTCAACTTGGCTTGAGCTGCCCGTATCTCTTTTTCTGCCTGAAATCGCTCCAACTCACGCCTTCGTTCCTCTAGAGCCTTGCGTTGTTGTTCCTCTAACTCTCTTATGGATTCTTTTTGCCTTTCTTCCTCTAGCAGCATCTGATAATTTGCTTCTTTCACTGCTAGTTCAGCTGCTGCATCCGCACGTTTTGCTGTCATGACTGAAGTTGTGGAGTAATGATCAGACTTACGGTCTGCGTTCAGAGCGTCTTGGACCTTCAAGAGCATTATCATCCTTGTTAAGCTTGCCTTGGAGATCAGTTGAACTTTGTTGTTTAGCTTCATTTGTTTCCTTCAGACATGGTCTCTCTGATGAGTCTACCATTATGTGGACTTCACCTTGTAAATCTTCATGCTGATAACCAGCCATCTGCTCCTCCAACTCTGTCTCATTACCTGACTCTGACATTATCACCTTAGATTGTTAAACTCTAATGGCAGAAGAAGACCCTTTAGCAGAAATAATAAAGCCCTCGTTATGAACTGAATAAACATAAAATATCAGAACATCAGTTTAAAGTGGCTAGCACATATGCATTTACATACAGACACTCAAATAACTCTAATAACTGTCAGTGTAAATAACACAATAAACAAAGTTATCAAAGTTCTTAAATCCAAAAAACAAGAAATGAAAATGTGAAATCCTCAAAAAACAGTTAAATAAATGGATAAATGCCAAGTCCTAAAATCAAAATAAAAAGTCAATGGGTCTCATTCATGAAACATTTGTAAATATACGAGTAAATATCTGAGTGATTTGCGCGTAAAGAGAACTTCCCGAAAACTCTTCTCCTGATTCACAAAAACTTCGTAAACGTCAGATGTGATAGTGAAATGTGTGTGTGTGTTAATGAATTCCAATCAGTCGTAAATGGGATGCGCGTGTACGCTCACTCTCAATTACCATAAATCCCTCCCATTAAATCCGACTGACAACTATATATGAGCATCATATTATGACACCAAACAAAGGATTTCAACATGTCTTCTCAAAAGCGACTGAAAAACAAACATTTCTCAGCTGCAGAAATTGAAGTTTTATTATCAGAAGTTCATTCAAAACGCCATTTAATTTTCAAGCGTACATAGTGCCGTATCAGGTCCTAAAAAAGGAAGTTTGGCAGCATATTACAGATCCTATTACTGGCTCTCATAATAAAAGTTAAAAGAAAAAACGTATGTAATTAATATATATAATATTTTTTCAAAATGCTGTGTAAATATGTACCCGATTAAGGTGAATTAAAATGCAGCCGTATTAATGAGCAAAACGTTCAGACGTTAAATGCACTATTTACGCGTGGCTGGGAGCAGGTGTAGATTTCACCTTTTTTTAGGTTTTAATGAATCCGAAAATTTACGCCAAAACCACTTTACACGCGATTTATTATGCAGTATTATAGACTGTATTAGTGATTTAATACTCACAGACCTGCATCAATGTCCGTAAATGAGGCTGTACTTGACCATTGCATCGAATCCGTGAGACCACTGTCAAACATAGATCAGGCACGAGGCTTGAAGATGCAGCTTGATCAGTCCATGCTGACACGATGTAGCAGAAACTGTAGCCGGCACCGTGAAAACCCTCCGTAGCCCGTCGTAGACAACACGTCGTCAGTATCGATGCGGGTGAAGCTCTTACTGTAGCTAAACCCCAGCCAGACAACGGTGAAGCATACTGATATTTCAAAAAGCCTTTTATTTTCTTACACCCTTTTCTTCTTGAAACACCGTAAGAGCTACAGGACAGATAAATAACATAAATTAGCTCTTACGAACACAAACATTAGCCGAAGGCCACATTAAACAGTATATTATATATATAACAATATATAACAACTTCACAAATAGCCATTTATAAAACCCTTTTTATGACGTTATCTTAGTCAGTATTAAAAATGCAGAGAAGCTTATGTTAACATAACTTCACATGACAAGTGATACACATTTAAACACTTCTCCAAGACGAATAAATTAACCTGCATATTAATGCACAGAAACATTAAACACACTAAACAATACCTTGATCCCGTTCCAGCTAGGTGCTTAATTATCCGCTCCTTTCCTTAACGATTTCAGAGCGTTTCAGAGCGACATGAGATTATTTCCTCCTTTCTTAAGTGCGTGCGTCTCATTAACCAGTCCCGCCTTTCTAGACGCGAAATTAGCGTTCCACTATAGAGGCGGAAATAAAGGGCTCATTACATTAACAGAGGAGACTAATAAAATAAAGTTCAAAAGAAATTATTACTTATATACTCTTTCCTTAGAGTTAGTTACATGCATAGCCCTGAGTAGCATCGACATCCAAACTATAGAATCTGACAAATGCAAAGAGCACATACTGGACACAGTAAGTGAAGACTTTTCTGCCCCGGTGTTGTAAATGGCGGAGGACAGACGTCTTTGGAAATGAGTAGGATGGACATCCAAACTATAGAACCTGACAAATGTGTGCGGAAAGGACCAACCTGCCGCATCACACACTTGCTGCTAGGGCGCACCTCTTGCTCAAACCATTGAAGATGCAACCCAACTGGTTGAATGGGCACTAAATCCTAGAGGCGAAGTTTGACAACGTGCCTCATAGGCTAGGGCAATAGCAACCCTCACCCAATGTGAAACTGTTTGCCTGGTGGCAGCCGCCCTCCTGACTGCGACCCCCACGGCATATGAAAAGCTGCTCTGACTTACGCCACTGGCTGGTGTGGTGGAAGTAAATCTGAAGAGCACATACTGGACACAGTAAGTGAAGACTTTTCTGCCCCGGTGTTGTAAATGGCGGAGGACAGAAGTCTTTGGAAATGAGTAGGATGGACATCCAAACTATAGAACCTGACAAATGTGTGTGGAGAGGACCAACCTGCTGCATCACACACTTGAGCAGGAGCATCCCTCACCAAATGTGAAACTGTTCGCCTGGAGGCAACTGCCCTTCACCACAACACCCAAGGTTGCGGCCCCCATGGCATATGAAAAGCTGCTCTCACTTATGCCACTGGCTAGTGCGGTGGACGTAAGTCAGAAGAGCACGTACTGGATACAGTAAGGAACATTTGGAAGATAATTAGGGTGAGGATGCAAAATAGCTTTGACTTGCCTAGGGGCAAATTCAGAACAGGATGGCAGGACTGACAAAGCCTGTAAATCCTGAATTCTCCTTAGAGAGGTAATTGCCATAAGAAAAAACATCTTTAGAGTCAGAAGCCTGGCAAGCGCTGATTGTAATGGTTCAAAAGGGGTGCCAGCCCCTCGAGCACTACGGCTAAATACCCTGAAGGGGCCGTAGCTCTAGTGGGTGCCTTAACCTCTGAGCCCCATGAATGAAGCGGGCGACTAGAGGGTGCTTCCCCATAGAAACCCAGTCAATCAAAACATGGCAAGCCAAACTAGCAAACTAGCTGCCATGTAAGTTCTGAGAGTACTAGGGCATGTGCCTGAGGACAATTTCTCTTGCAGGAACTTGAGTACTGAAACAATTTGGCAGTGAGCTGGGTCTGCATGGTGTGTCATGCACCATCCCTCAAAAACACTCCATATGAGGGCATAAGTTCTTCTAGTGGAGAGAGTCCTAGCACTTAGAATAGTCTCTATTACTGTGGCTGGAAGGCCAGCATCTCTAGTTGGTCCCCCTCAGGGGCCAGACGTGAAGGTTCCAGAGCTCAGGCCGGGGAAGAAGTACTGTCCCCTGTGCCTGAGAAAAGATCTCTCCTGACTGGACCACCCCTGTGGTCTTGTCCTGTGCCCGAAGCAGAACCTGGTTCGCTAACTCGTTTGAGCGGCGTGACTGCAGTCCGCCCTGGCGATTTATGTAAGAGACTACAGATGTGTTGTCCACCCGCACTAGGACATGGCAGCCTCTCAACTGCTGGAGGAAGTATTTCAGGGTCAGAAATACAGTCAATCAATCAATCAATCACCTTTATTTATATAGTGCTTTAAACAAAATACATTGCGCCAAAGCACTGAACAACATTCATTTGGAAAACAGTGTCTCAATAATGCAAAATGATAGTTAAAGGCAGTTCATCATTGAATTTAGTTATGTCATCTCTGTTCAGTTGAAATAGTGTCTGTTTTAATTTGCAATCAAGTCAATGATATCGCTGTAGATGAAGTGACCCCAACTAAGCAAGCCAGAGGCGACAGCGGCAAGGAACCGAAACTCCATCGGTGACAGAATGGAGAAAAAAACCTTGGGAGAAACCAGGCTCAGTTGGGGGGCCAGTTCTCCTCTGACCAGACGAAACCAGTAGTTCAATTCCAGGCTGCAGCAAAGTCAGATTGTGCAGAAGAATCATCTGTTTCCTGTGGTCTTGTCCTGGTGGTCCTCTGAGACAAGGTCTTTACAGGGGATCTGTATCTGGGGCTCTAGTTGTCCTGGTCTCCGCTGTCTTTCAGGGCAGTAGAGGTCCTTTCTAGGTGCTGATCCACCATCTAGTCTGGATACGTACTGGATCCGGGTGACTGCAGTGACCCTCTGATCTGGACACAGACTGGATCTGGTGGCCACGGTGACCTCGGAACAAGAGAGAAACAGACAAATATTAGCGTAGATGCCATTCTTCTAATGATGTAGAAAGTACGGTGTTATGTGAAGTGTTCCGGTTCCAGTTTACCTAATTAATGCAGCCTAAAAATCCTTTAACGGATTTGGATATTAAAAGCATATTAGTATGTTATGTGTATGCCAGGTTAAAGAGATGGGTCTTTAATCTAGATTTAAACTGCAAGAGTGTGTCTGCCTCCCGAACAATGTTAGGTAGGTTATTCCAGAGTTTAGGCGCCAAATAGGAAAAGGATCTGCCGCCCGCAGTTGATTTTGATATTCTAGGTATTATCAAATTGCCTGAGTTTTGAGAACGTAGCGGACGTAGAGGAGTATAATGTAAAAGGAGCTCATTCAAATACTGAGGTGCTAAACCATTCAGGGCTTTATAAGTAATAAGCAATATTTTAAAATCTATACGATGTTTGATAGGGAGCCAGTGCAGTGTGGACAGGACCGGGCTAATATGGTCATACTTCCTGGTTCTAGTAAGAACTCTTGCTGCTGCATTTTGGACTAGCTGTAGTTTGTTTACCAAGCGTGCAGAACAACCACCCAATAAAGCATTACAATAGTCTAACCTTGAAGTCATAAATGCATGGATTAACATTTCTGCATTTGACATTGAGAGCATAGGCCGTAATTTAGATATATTTTTGAGATGGAAAAATGCAGTTTTACAAATGCTAGAAACGTGGCTTTCTAAGGAAAGATTGCGATCAAGTAGCACACCTAGGTTCCTAACTGATGACGAAGAATTGACAGAGCAACCATCAAGTCTTAGACAGTGTTCTAGGTTATTACAAGTAGAGTTTTTAGGCCCTATGATTAACACCTCTGTTTTTTCTGAATTTAGCAGTAAGAAATTACTCGTCATCCAATTTTTTATATCGACTATGCATTCCATTAGTTTTTCAAATTGGTGTGTTTCACCGGGCTGCGAGGAAATATAGAGCTGCGTATCATCAGCATAACAGTGAAAGCTAACACCATGTTTCCTGATGATATCTCCCAAGGGTAACATATAAAGCATGAAGAGTAGCGGCCCTAGAACTGAGCCTTGAGGTACTCCATACAGTCTTCATTTCGAGGCAATTGATGTGCCAATTGGAGAAGATGACCTCTCCAGATCCCTTGGGCTGGACAGCCAACTAATGCCGCTCCCCAGCCCATGAGGGAAGCGTCTGTCATTAGCATCTTGCAATGACAACACGGACATAGAGTGGGACCCAAAGTCAGAAACCAGGGTCTGAACCACATAGATAGGGTACGAAGCCCTACGGGTACGCGTAACCCTTAATTGCCACTGAAAAGATTCTCCTATTTCTTTACTCTGCATCTGAGTCCTCTGTCCAGCGCGCACCCGTGACAGAATCTACTGACCAAGGATGGATTCAGCAGAGGAAACGGAGCTGCACCGAGCTCTTCAGCAGCAGGGCCCTCTTCTGGGTCGACAGCAGGAGGAAATTGCAGCTTCTCGTCGCGCCTACTCGGAGATCGCTCTCCGGCTCAACCGGCTAGCCGAACGGCTTGACCAGCTGCAGGCCAGCCCCTCAGCTGCCCCGTCTGTTCCGGATTCCCCGTCTGTCCCACCTGCTCCTCGCCACACGGAACCGCGACTAAATCCACCCGCTCCATACTCGGGTGAGCCCAACTCATGTCGATCATTTCTGTCCCAGTCTTCGCTGACTTTCACTCTCCAGCCTTCCTGTTTCCCCACGGAGCAATCCCGGGTGGCGTTCGTCATCACTCTCCTGGTTGGTCAAGCGAGTTAGTGGGGAACGGCTATGTGGGACAGCAAACATGACTGTTGTGCGTCGTTTGAGGCATTCTCGAGGGAGCTGCGCAAGGTTTTTGACCACTCGGCACGCGGTATTGAGGCAGCACGAGCATTGTCGCTGCTTCAGCAGAGAGAGCAGTCAGTGTCCGGTTACTCTATTCAGTTCCGCACGCTCGCCGCGTCCTGCGGCTGGAATGAGAAGGCTCCCTGGGATCACTTCCTCCACGGCCTGGCTGAGCAGGTGAAGGATGAGATCTATTCACTAGAGCTGCCCCCTGGCTTGGATGGGCTTATCGATCTCGCCATTCGGGTCGATGACCGGATTACTCTCCGTTCTCGGCACCGTAGAGAGGGGATTCCCCACGATGTCTCAACGCCGCATCCTCCCGGAGGAGGAGCCCATGCAGATTGGGAGAGCACGGCTGACAATAGGAGAGCGACGCCATCGCTTGGATAATCAGCTCTGTCTGTACTGCGGTGAGGCGGGTCACGTGGTAGCGGCGTGCCCTGTGGCAGGGCGACGCTTTTCAAGCAAGGGAGAGCGCATAGTGAGCATCACTACAACTCGACTGCCACCTGGTTGCCGTTCAGAGTTCCAAGCTTCAGTACAGTTTGGGGGAGCTGTTTTCCAGGTTTCAGCATTGATTGACTCTGGAGCGGAGGGCGGCTTCATGGATTCCAGACTGGCAACTCGTCTGGGGATTTCGGCTGTAGCACTTGCCGAACCGATTTCTACCAGGACACTTTGTGGCACCCATCTCACTAATATCACTCACACCACTCAGTTTGTCACATTAACCTTGTCTGGTAATCATGCTGAGAAGATTAGATTTCACCTCATTCACTCGCCCACCGCTCCAGTGGTGTTGGGTCACACCTGGTTGGTTAAACATAACCCTCATATTGATTGGGCCCGTAGTTCTATTTTGGCTTGGAGCCCTTTCTGTTTAGCTCAGTGTTTGGCTGCTGCTTTTCCCCCTGTCTTGTCTCATTCTGTGTTGCAGGAGGAGCTGACTAACTCGGTGGATGTACCGGAGGCTTACCATGATTTGAGATCGGTTTTCAGTAGGTCCCGAGCTTCATCTCTGCCTCCACACCGCCCGTACGACTGTGTGATTGACCTGGTTCCTGGCACTTCTCCACCTAGGGGGCGCCTTTACTCTCTGTCGGGTCTGGAGCGGGAGGCCATGGAGAGGTATATACATGATTCTCTGGTAGCAGGCATTATCCGTCCCTCATCCTCTCCAGTCTTGCAATATCCATGCTTGCATAGTCTCTGGGTCTGAATCCAGCTCAAACTGATATGTCAATATTGATTCAATTCTTAACTATACTGGAGCAGATGGAACTTGCTGCTTTGGCTGTACTAAAACAACTTGCTTACTGCATACTGCTTACTGCCCAGTACACAGTGTATACTGCCTACTATTTTTAAAGAATATTGTGTGAAACAGTATACAATAAGCAATAAATGTTTCAGAGTAGTATGCTAAAGTGTTGTCACATGACAAAACATTGATTCAGCACAGCTGCTGAATTAATGTTACATCACAAATAAATGTACTAATGTGTTTTTCTAAAAGGCTTGTTAGTTAAGGATTCATACTAGTAAAGGATGCTATATTGCCCAATTGAACTAATTTCAGAAATTAATGGACTTGACATACTGAACAGAACTAATAATAATTTTGTAAATATTGATTAGGTGGCAGATATTTATATTTCAGTACTGTAAACAGTATGCAATAACATAGTGTGTTTAAATTATCATACTTAAAAATATATTTTTTTGCTTTATTTCAAATTTTCAAATATTTTCTTTATTATTTTTTGATCTGATATTTGGTGGGAAAAGGAGTAGCCTAGAACAAGTTTTGGTGAAGGATGGCCTCGAACCTGGGTCATTCATGACACATATTTTACTCGCTGCACTACTGCTATTAGAGATAAATGGGCTTCTTTTGCAGTGCTGCTTATCACAGCCAGGCATTGGTGGGCTTATTTAAGAGTTATTGTAAATAGACTCTGCCAAAAAAATATTTAAATATTATATTACTTCAATATTTTATTATTCAATATCTTTAAAATAATCTGTATTGTATAAAGCACTATAGAGATAAAGGTGATGTCATTTGACTTGATCGGAAATGTGCTGCAGAGATTAAAGTACAATTCATGTCCTACTTGCGATATTGTTTTAGATAGGTGATAGTTTGTAGTTTACAGTAACATGTATGTATAAAAGTGTTTTATAATTACTATTCCCGTCTCTAGTTCACTCACATGTTTGAAGATGAAACATTACATGGAGTGTGTTGTCTTCAGATGCATACATGAAATTTCAGCAAATGTAGCAGGTAATCCGGGCATTCCATGCATATAAAACATTCACTTACTATTCACACGAAACACGCAGCATACTAAAATATAGAAGGAGTTGTGTGATAGTATGTCATTCCGAACACTGCGCTTCACAACTTCGACCTTTGACCTTTTGACAGGTTGAACTTCCGGTAACCTTATGATGGATGGGCTGAACTTTCCGAATGAGTTCATGGGTTAACCTATGACCCCTTCCCACGCATTGATCGTGGTTTTGACAGACGGTTTTACCCTATTGACCTAGTTAGTTCTAAATCATGGTTTTTGACGGGTAGTTTTTATGGTATAGGAAAGACTCCCCACGTATCGATCATGTGGTTTTGACAGAAGGTTTTATCCTATTGACCTAGTTAGTTCTAAATCATGGTTTTTGACGGGTAGTTTTTACGGTATAGGAAACACTCCCCACGCATCGATCATGTGGTTTTGACAGAAGCTATTTGCCGGTTGTTTGAAGTTTGTGTCAGTTAGGTTGTTTGAAGTTTGTGTCAGTTATACGGTTATGTTTGTGTGTGTGTGTGTGTGTGTGTGTGTAGTTATATGGCTTCTCCCCCCTCCCACTACATTCATGAGCAGAATACAAATGGGATCGATGTGTTCTACATTTATATATATAAAACATTCTATAATTTATATAATATACATAATCTAAAGCAATTAAAGGTTGAAAAACATTTGAGTTATTTCACATTTATATATAAAACATTCTATAATTTATATAATTTATATAATATAGTTAATAATCATGCTAAAGTTGAAAAAAACATTTAACTTATTTCATATATTTGACATTCAGTTATTTCACATTTATATATATAAAACATTCTATAATTTATATAATATAATAATTATGCTAAACTTGAAAAAACATTTTAGTTATTTCACATTTATATATATATATATAAAACATTCTATAATTTATATAATCTAAAACAATTAAAGGTTGAAAAACATTTAGTTATTTTACATTTATATATAAAACATTCTATAATTTATATAATCTAAAACAATTAAAGGTTGAAAAACATTTAGTTATTTCACATTTAAATATAAAACATTATGTAATTTATATAATCTAAAACATTTCAGTTATTTCACATTTATATATATATATATATATATATATATATATATATATATATATATATATATATATATATACATTCTAACATTCTAAAACAATTAAAGGTTGAAAAAACATTTCAGTTATTTCATTTATAAAACATTCTATAATTTATATAATATAATTAATTATCATGCTAAAGTTGAAAAAAATATTTTAGTTATTTCATATATGTGAAACTCTAGGAGGAGTTCGTTAAAGTACAACCCCTGAAAATGGCAAAAACAACACCAATTTTGCAGGGAAAATTCAAAATACCTGACTTCCTGTTGGGATTCGGATTTCTTACCAAGATACTTTTTTGTAGGTATTGGTGTGTTACATGTGTGTACCAATTTTTGTACATGTACATGAAACATAGCTCGAGGCGCACTCCATTGAATGTGTATAGGTGGCGCTATAGAGCCATTTTGCCACACCCGATGGACTATTGGCCTTCAGATGTGTTCAGACCAGGATTCTTATCAAACATATGAAGTTTGGGCAAGATCGGACATTTAATGCATGAGTTATAACATCTTTTATTCCCATGGCGAGACATCGAACTTTGTCACGGCGCCATGGACACGCCTTTTCAAGAAACCTCAAGATATTCACAACTGAACTTTGCACTGGCCTTTAGATTAAACTGACCACAAAAAAAGACATTGATGTCATAAAATTTCTAGGAGTAGTTCGTCACAGTGTAAAATATGAAACTTCCTGTTGCCAATAGGTGGCACTATTACTATAACTGAATATGGGCATGTCATTCTATTCCGGTCCGGAGTCTTAACAATAATGTGAAGTTTGGGGCAGATTGGACATTTTATGTCTGAGTTATAGCAACTTCCTTTTTAAACATAACATAACATAGCATAACAAATTTGGTGCTGATCTGAATTAATCTCTAGAAATCTCTAAAAAAATGACTTCCTGTTGGGTTTTGGATTTTGCTCCAAGATACTTTTTTGTAGGTATTGGAGAGTTACATGTGTATACCAATTTCATGCATGTACGTGAAACTTACCTCAACTTAGCACCGTTGAACGTGTATAGGTGGCGCTGTCGAGCCATTTTGCTACACCCACTTCTGAAACCCATATCAGACGTAAATTTTCGCCAGTTCTGAGGTCTGTGCAAAGTCTCATGACTTTTCGAGCATGTTTAGGCCCTCAAAAATGCGATTCATTTTGGAGAAGAAGTATAATAATAATAATTAAAGCTGCAAACAGCGATGAACGGGCCCTCGCCCCCAGGCTCACCGCCAGCGAGTGGCTTTAGTAAATTGGCGAACGGCGAGAAATATGCATTTAAAGTCGTAAATATAAGTGGAATATGTCAAAATCATTTATATGTGCCAGTCTTCCTGTTGCCAGCAGGTGGCGCTATCATTTTAATGGAATATTGGCCTTCAGATGTGTTGAGGCCTGGACTCTTATCGAACATGTGAAGTTTGGGGAAGATCGAACATTTTATGCCTGAGTTAAAACTTCTTTTCCTGTGGCTAGACATCAAATTTTGTCATTGTGCCATGGACACACCCTTTAACAAAAACTCAAGATCTCCATAATTTAACATTGCACAGGCCTTTAGATTAGACTGACCACAAAAAATACATTAATGTCAAAAGATTTCTAGGAGTACTTTGTCACAGCTTAAAATATGCCACTTCCTGTTGCCAGCAGGTGGCACTATGACTATAACTGAAAATGGGCATGTAGATCTGTTAACGGCAGAAGTCTTATTTAACATGTGAAGTTTGGTGCAGATTGGACATTGTATGTCTGTGTTACAGCAACTTCCTTTTTCATGGCGAAACATCGAAATTTGTCAGGCCGCCATGGACACGCCCTTTAATGAAACCTCAAGATCTTCGCAATTTAACATAGCAAAGGGCTTAAGATTACACTGACCAAGTTTGGTGTTGATCTGAATAAATCTCTAGGAGGAGTTCGTTAAAGTACAACCCCTGAAAATGGCAAAAACAACACCAATTTTGCAGGGAAAATTCAAAATAATAGACTTCCTGTTGAGATTCAGATTTCATACCAAGAGACTTTTTTGTAGGTATTGGTGTGTTACATGTGTGTACCGATTTTTGTACATGTACGTGAAACATAGCTCGAGGCGCACTCCATTGAATGTGTATAGGTGGCACTATCGAGCCATTTTGCCACACCCGATGGAATATTGGCCTACAGAAGTGTTCAGGCCAGGATTCTTATCACACATATGAAGTTTGGGGAAGATAGGACATTTTATGCCTGAGTTATAACATCTTTTATTCCCATGGCGAGACTTTGAATTTTGTCACGGCGTCATGGACACGCCCTTTAACGAAAACTCAAGATCTTCACATTTGATTTGATTTGATTTGATTTGATTTGTTTAATTATATCAAGAAAGCCTTACAGTAAACATAAAACAAAAAGGCATCAGATACAATCGAGGATAAAAACACAAAGTCCAGGACTTATTTCCATTGTGGTCCTCAACACATAACATCAGGACAAGACAATTGCATATTGTGTAATAATCAGTGACATAACATACTGTACAAACATTTTCCTTAAATAAGCAAAAATATAGTCATTAACTGGCCCCTGGTCCTATTCCGCTACCCTCTCTAATAACCAGTCCTTAGTCCTCTTTTTAAAAGAGTTCATACTTGAAATCACTTTAATTTGCCGGTCTAACTTGTTCCACTCAACTGCCCCTATATAGGCATATGTTTCTTTCCCTAGCATTGTCTTGAATGCATAAGGACAGAGGTCTGATATACTGCCACGAGTGTAAATAGTGTGTGTGTCCTTCACCTTATTAATAAGACACAACAAATAATTTGGGACATTACCGTAAAATATTTTATGGGTCATGGTCAGTCTTGACATAAAAACACATGACTCAACAGGAAGCCAGTTAAGCTCAACAAATTGTGACCTACCTATATGAGACCTATGGCCCATGTTTAAAATTACTCTTATTAATTTATTTTGTGCTGCTTGCAACCTCCCTTTAAGTCGTTTTGTTAGGCCTTCAAACCAAGGAGGTGCATGCATATTCAAACTGGTTTAAAATTAAAGTGTTAGCTAAAATTATCATTGTTGACCTATCTAAAAATGTAGAATTTCTGGCTAAAAACTTTGTAAGCCCAGTGACTTTACTCAGAACCTTATTGGCCATCTTTCTGCCATCCAAGTTGTTTTCTAGGATGCAACCCAGATATTTTACTGACGTTTTTTTTACTGACCTCAACATTTTTCAAAATAACCATAAATTTCGAGCATCTATTTAATTAATATTTTGAGCCAAACAAAATGGCCTCAGTCTTTTCAAAATGTAGAGACAGCATATTATCAATCAGCCAGTTGTTTACAGAAGATAACTCAGAGCTCAGGTTACTCTCTAGAGTGGATTGTTGTTTATGAGACATTAAAAGTGCAGAGTCATCCGCGTAAAGAAATAATTCACATGAACAGGAGCCTGCCATATCATTAATATATGTTAAAAATAAGGACGGTCCAAGAATACTTCCTTGTGGAACTCCACATTCAACTATACAAGGGTCTGACAATACTCCCCCTAAGGCTACTAATTGTTCCCTCCCTGATAGGTAAGATCTAAACCATCTACAGGTGGAGCTGTCTGCCCCTAAGGCTTCAAGTTTGGCAATCAGTCTGTCATGGTTCACCGTATCAAATGCCTTTTGAAGATCCAATAACACCATTCCGCAGAGATTTCCATTATCTATTTCCCTGTGTATGATGTCGGATAAATAGAGTAGGCGTGATTCGGTAGAATGTGACTTCCTGAATCCGGATTGGAATTTAAACATTAAGTTGTTTTTATTCATGTATTCATTAAATTGCTCATTGACCAACCTTTCAAATATTTTTGATACTGTGCATAAAATAGAGACTGGTCTGTAGTTCTGTAGGATCGTGGCTATTTCCCTTTTTAAAAAGGGGGACTACCTTGGCCCTCTTAAGGTCATTCGGGAAAACACCAGTTTCAACGGACAGGTTAAAAATATGTGAGATGTATGGGTCTATTTGGGCAGCAGTATCTTGTAAAAACCGATGAGATAACCCATCTAACCCAGGGCCCTTAGAGCAGTCTAACTGTAATAGCTTTTTTTCCATCTCCCCTACCTCAACCTTCCGTAAGGAAATAAGTTTGGCAATGATCCAAGTTTATTGTAGAATGATTTCACCCTATCAATATTAAAAAAACCCATAGGAATGTTGAAGATTTGAGACCAGCTGTTCTGCAATAGAAGTGAAATAAATATTAAAATAATTAGCAACCTCTTTCTTATTAAAATTTAGAACACCCTTAATTGTTAGTCCTGTGCTTCTTGGTTTCATAGTATTTGTCTTAGCCGCCCCCAATTCCTTTAAAGTCTTCCATAACTTTTTTGGGTTATCTTTATTATTTGATATATCATTCTTATAATGGGTTGATTTAGCATTTCTAATAAGTTCCTGAGTCTTATTTATTGCTTGTTTATACAGTATTGTTCAAAATAATAGCAGTACAATGTGACTAACCAGAATAATCAAGGTTTTTCGTATATTTTTTTATTGCTACGTGGCAAACAAGTTACCAGTAGGTTCAGTAGATTCTCAGAAAACAAATGAGACCCAGCATTCATGATATGCACGTTCTTAAGGCTGTGCAATTGGGCAATTAGTTGAATTAGTTGAAAGGGGTGTGTTCAAAAAAATAGCAGTGTGGCATTCAATCACTGAGGTCATCAATTTTGTGAAGAAACAGGTGTGAATCAGGTGGCCCCTATTTAAGGATGAAGCCAACACTTGTTGAACATGCATTTGAAAGCTGAGGAAAATGGGTCGTTCAAGACATTGTTCAGAAGAACAGCGTACTTTGATTAAAAAGTTGATTAGAGAGGGGAAAACCTATAAAGAGGTGCAAAAAATGATAGGCTGTTCAGCTAAAATGATCTCCAATGCCTTAAAATGGAGAGCAAAACCAGAGAGACGTGGAAGAAAACGGAAGACAACCATCAAAATGGATAGAAGAATAACCAGAATGGCAAAGGCTCAGCCAATGATCACCTCCAGGATGATCAAAGACAGTCTGGAGTTACCTGTAAGTACTGTGACAGTTAGAAGACGTCTGTGTGAAGCTAATCTATTTTCAAGAATCCCCCGCAAAGTCCCTCTGTTAAAAAAAAGGCATGTGCAGAAGAGGTTACAATTTGCCAAAGAACACATCTAAAGAGAAATGGAGGAACATTTTGTGGACTGATGAGAGTAAAATTGTTCTTTTTGGGTCCAAGGGCCACAGGCAGTTTGTGAGACGACCCCCAAACTCTGAATTCAAGCCACAGTACACAGTGAAGACAGTGAAGCATGGAGGTGCAAGCATCATGATATGGGCATGTTTCTCCTACTATGGTGTTGGGCCTATTTATCGCATACCAGGGATCATGGATCAGTTTGCATATGTTAAAATACTTGAAGAGGTCATGTTGCCCTATGCTGAAGAGGACATGCGCTTGAAATGGTTGTTTCAACAAGACAATGACCCAAAACACACTAGTAAACGGGCAAAGTCTTGGTTCCAAACCAACAAAATTAATGTTATGGAGTGGCCAGCCCACTCTCCAGACCTTAATCCAAATGAGAACTTGTGGGGTGATATCAAAAATGCTGTTTCTGAAGCAAAACCAAGAAATGTGAATGAATTGTGGAATGTTGTTAAAGAATCATGGAGTGGAATAACAGCTGAGAGGTGCCACAAGTTGGTTGACTCCATGCCACACAGATGTCAAGCAGTTTTAAAAAACTGTGGTCATACAACTAAATATTAGTTTAGTGATTCACAGGATTGCTAAATCCCAGAAAAAAAAAATGTTTGTACAAAATAGTTTTGAGTTTGTACAGTCAAAGGTAGACACTGCTATTTTTTTGAACACACCCCTTTCAACTAATTGCCCAATTGCACAGCCTTAAGAGCGTGCATATCATGAATGCTGGGTCTTGTTTGTTTTCTGACAATCTATTGAACCTACTGGTAACTTGTTTGCCACGTAGCAATAAAAAATATACTAAAAACCTTGATTATTCTGGTTAGTCACATTGTACTGCTATTATTTTGAACAATACTGTATAAAATAAAATCAGCATGATTTTTTGTTCTATGAAAATTTTAAGTGCTTTTTCCCTGGTTTTAATAGCATCATGTATACCTTTGTCAAACCATGCACTAGAACGCTGTTTGACTCTGATCTGTCTAAGAAGGGTCACTTTATTGATGGTTTTTAAAAATATATCTTTAAATTGTGACCATGCTATATTAACACATGAACAATTTACAACAGGGGACCAATCCACCTCATCAAACATGCATCCTGAAAGTTTCCTGGGAATAATGTTTAAATTATCTGGATAGTACAGTCTTGTGAGAGTAAAAAATTGTGAGAGTAAAAAAAATAATAATTATATTATGGTCACTTATACCGTAAGTTATAGTACCACTTTGAGATATTTTAGTTTTGTCTGATACTAAGATCAGATCTATATTACTCTCACAAGTCTTACTTATTCTCGTGGACTGTTTTACCAGCTGTTCAAGACCAAAACAGTGACATAGGTCCTCCAGTATTTTGCCGTAAGGATGGGCACTGCCTGCCACATTTGTGTTCATATCCCCAATTAAAATAATCTCAGAGCTCTCTTCATTTGATAGTCTCAAGAGAACTTGTTCTAACTTATCATAAAAAGTCGAATGGCCTGGCGGTCTGTAGCAAGCCCCCAATAAAATGGGATTTGTTTTTGGTAAACATATGTCCATCAAAACAATCTCTAAATCACTAGCAATGTCATCTCTACAGTTAAAAGCCACATCTGAACGCACATATACACAGACTCCGCCCCCCTTTCTATTCTGGTCCTTCCTAACTATACAGTAATTATTAATTATTAATACATTAACCTTCAATACCACGACTTAGGTGCCTTTGAGCAAGGCATCGAACCCCCCAACTGCTCCCCGGGCGCCGCAGCATAAATGGCTGCCCACTGCTCCGGGTGTGTGCTCACAGTGTGTGTGTGTGTGTTCACTGCTCTGTGTGTGTGCATTTCGGATGGGTTAAATGCAGAGCACAAATTCTGAGTATGGGTCACCATACTTGGCTGAATGTCACTTCACTTCACTTCACTTCACTTCACTTCACTAATGCCGATTTCCTCATCACTTATAGTTTCATCTAACCAACTTTCCATTAAACAGATAACCCCGATCTTTAATTGTTTCACAAATTGTCTTATTTCCTCAATTTTTGGTAATAGACTTCTAACATTAAGATGTAGAAAATGTAAACCTTTCTTACTAAAAGTTAATTTAAAGTCTGTGCCCTTATCCTCCCATATCAGCCCATCCACTGCTTTGCTGTTCGAAGATGCTGTCATGTACCATTTCGATGGTGGGCACAATTTAACATCGCACAGGCCTTTAGATTAGACCTACCACAAAAAAGACATTGATGTCAAAAATTTCTAGTAGTAGTTTGTCGCAGCGTAAAATATGTCATTTCCTGCTGCCAATAGGTGGCGCTATGACTATAACTGAATATGGGCATGTCAATCTGTTCAGGTCAGGAGTCTTATCAAACATGTGAAGTTTGGGGCAGATTGTACATTGTATGTCAGAGTTATAGCTACTTCCTGTTTCATGGCGAATCATCGAAATTCGCCAGGCCGCCACACACACGCTCTTCAACGAAAACTCAAAATCTTCGCAATTTAACAGCACAAAAGCCTTCAGATTAGGCATACCAAATTTGGTGATGATCTGAATTAATCTGTAGGAGGAGTTCATCAAAATACAACGCATGGAAATGACAAAAATGACACAAAATTTGCTCATAAAAATAAAAATAACTGACTTCCTGTTGGGTTTCGGATTTTGCTCCAAGAGACTTTTTGTAGGTATTGGAGAGTTACATGTGTATACCAATTTTCATACATGTACGTGAAACTTAGCTCGAGGCGCACACCGTTGAACGTCGAGCCATTTTGCCACACCCACTGCTGAAACCCATATCAGACGTAAATTTACGCCAGTTAGGAGGTGTGTGCAAATTTTCCTGAATTTTTGAGTATATTTAGGCCTTCAAAAAGGCGATTCATTTGGTACCGTAATAATAATAATAAACGGAGCAGATACATGTAGAATATGTATTCATATACACATGTATGTAGAATACATCTAGATTTAAATCTAGATTAAAGACCCATCTCTTTAACCTGGCATACACATAACATACTAATATGCTTTTAATATCCAAATCCGTTAAAGGATATTTAGTCTGCATTAATTAGGTAAACCGGAACCGGAAACACTTCACATAACACCCTATGTACCTTCTACATCATTAGAAGAATGGCATCTATGCTAATATTTGTCTGTTTCTCTCTTGTTCCGAGGTCACCGTGGCTACCAAATCCAGTCTGTATCCAGACCAGAGGGTCACTGCAGTCACCCGGATCCAGTACGTATCCAGACATGATGGTTGATCAACACCTAGAAAGGACCTCTACTGCCCTGAAAGACAGCAGAGACCAGCACAACTAGAGCCCCAGATACAGATCCCCTGTAAATACCTTGTCCCAGAGGACCACCAGGACAAGACCACAGGAAACAGATGATTCTTCTGCACAATCTGACTTTGCTGCAGCCTGGAATTGAACTACTGGTTTCGTCTGGTCAGAGGAGAACTGGCCCCCCAAATGAGTTTGGTTTCTCCCAAGGTTTTTTTCTCCATTCTGTCACCGATGGAGCTTCGGTTCCTTGCCGCTGTCACCTCTGGCTTGCTTAGTTGGGGTCACTTCATCTACAGCGATATCATTGACTTGATTGCAAATAAATGCACAGACACTATTTAAACTGAACAGAGATGACATAACTGAACTCAATGATGAACTGCCTTTAACTATCATTTTGCATTATTGACACACTGTTTTCCAAATGAATGTTGTGCAGTGCTTTGACGCAATGTATTTTGTTTAAAGCACTATATAAATAAAGGTGATTGATTGATTGATGTGTGGTCAGTGATACGTGAGAAATACGAGAGATGAATCACCGCTCTGAGCATGAGCGTGTGGAATGACGAGCTCAGAAAAAAAACGAGTTTATTCTTGTTTTATAGCTATTAAAAATAAAGTATTGCAGCGACATCACACAATTTCACCAATTAGAACACACCAAGAGCTAAATTAAGATGTTTTTGAACTGTTTGTGTGAAAATGAAATATTTGTGGCTGCCTATATCTGAAATCACGGCTCCGATCAGCGTGTACAGTGTCGAGCTCAAAACGAACGAATTTATTCTTGTTTAAGAGCTTTTTAAAATAAAATATTGCCATAAATGCACACAATACACCCATTATAACACAACAAGAGCTAAATGCAGGTGTTTGTGACCCGTTTAAGTGTGCAAGACTATTTGAAAGCGCGACTGCCAGAATAACATATATCTCTCGAGCTGCAGAATTCTTCCTTTCGTCGTACGAACGAACACATCACGGACAAGATTATTTCAAAATACATAATAGCTTGGCGGATATAAACGAAAACAGCCACGTGAACATAAACTGTTGAGAAATAAATCTGAAGTGGATCTACTGGATTTGAATATTAAGTGACCGCATATATCAGCTGCTTCGGTCTTCAATTTTAATCTATATAAAAATGAAACTCATTCATCTTGGCTGCTTTTTTATGTGTGTATGTATTTATTTATTTAATTATTATTTTGCTCTAACAAGAATTAATCTATATTTAATTAAATCAATTACATTTTATTTTACATTTGATTTGTCCATTTCTGCATCTAAACGCATAAAAAACCTAAAACATGCTCTATTATACTATTGACTATTATATTTTTTTTATCGTCCAATTTATCTGGTGTACACACTTCCATTTTCATAATAAACTTGTTTGTTAGATTATACACAGTTACAGTGGTCTATAATAAATTTTAACAGGTTTTATTCAAGCTGTTTAGAATGATTGCAGTAGGCTAATTTTTTAAAATGTAAATCCCCCCAAAAAATGTAATAAATAAAAAACATTGGAAAACAATAACTGTTGTACTTTTTTATACATTTTGTATAATTTCATAGTTTATGAATTATAGTTATAAAAACAAATAAATTTTGCCACTCACATAGTAAATTTAGGCCTTATCCTTTTCTGACAGTTTTAGGGATTTTTAAAAATCCTAAAAAAACCTTATTTGTGCTGCAAATAATAATTTAAAACTCAAAAAGTAAATAGTCAGTTCATGCTTTATAAAGCCTTGTCCCAATATTAATAGTCAGTAGTAAGCAGTTTCAAAATACAGCTATAAATAGCTTGTTCTTGGTTTATAAGCACATTTATTAAAAAGGAGAGTAAAGGGTCAGTTATCTTCCTATGATAAAAAATAAAAAAATAAACAAACAACAACACAGAAATTTTATTGTGGATTTATGATAAAATCTGCCTGTAAATGAATTCATACTCCTCCAAGAAGACACAAGTAGTTCACACCAAACTTTTTCAACATGATGCCAATATACTGAAGATGTTAAATTGCGTATGGGTTTAGGATACCTTAAATGTTGTTGCCATAGCCATTTATTAAAGTAACATTAAAAAATACAACAGTTATTTTACTATATCTTTAAAATTTTTCATTCCAACTCTTCATAACTTTTATATACGTAGACGTCATCATTTGAAGGAAGCACAGTAAGTTTCATACCTTTATCATTTTCAAGAGCCAGCATAAAATTAAAACTATCATAACTTATAAATCAAGTTTGCAATTCTTAGTACCAATAATGGCCGCCAGACAGAGCTATAGGATTACTTTTAAATAAATATTGTAGAAACGAGTATGATTTAAATCATTTATAGAAATCTTTCAAAGAAAAATAATATGAATTTTATGTATTTTACTGATAAAATGACCCTCACTTAATTAGAATAACAAGCTGAAGTATTGTGAACTGTATATTAAGAATAATTCTTTATAGGCTTTATGGACAGATACGTTTTGAGTGACTCTTGAAGGTTCAGCACCACATCCTCTTTTACCACTGTTTAAAGAATTTATCTTACAGAACAGGTGCGAATGAATTTTGGATAGCTTGAATGGTTTTGTCATGGTGATTTTTTGAAATAACAGTAAGAAAGTAACCAGTAAATGTCTTTTATTTTTTTTAAAGTGCAGCTTCTAAACACTTCAAAAAATGTACACATAGAAGTCAAGTCATTCTCACACTTCACTTCACTAATGCCGATTTCCTCATCACTTATAGTTTCATCTAACCAACTTTCCATTAAACAGATAACCCCGATCTTTAATTGTTTCACAAATTGTCTTATTTCCTCAATTTTTGGTAATAGACTTCTAACATTAAGATGTAGAAAATGTAAACCTTTCTTACTAAAAGTTAATTTAAAGTCTGTGCCCTTATCCTCCCATATCAGCCCATCCACTGCTTTGCTGTTCGAAGATGCTGTCATGTACCATTTCGATGGTGGGCACAATTTAACATCGCACAGGCCTTTAGATTAGACCTACCACAAAAAAGACATTGATGTCAAAAATTTCTAGTAGTAGTTTGTCGCAGCGTAAAATATGTCATTTCCTGCTGCCAATAGGTGGCGCTATGACTATAACTGAATATGGGCATGTCAATCTGTTCAGGTCAGGAGTCTTATCAAACATGTGAAGTTTGGGGCAGATTGTACATTGTATGTCAGAGTTATAGCTACTTCCTGTTTCATGGCGAATCATCGAAATTCGCCAGGCCGCCACACACACGCTCTTCAACGAAAACTCAAAATCTTCGCAATTTAACAGCACAAAAGCCTTCAGATTAGGCATACCAAATTTGGTGATGATCTGAATTAATCTGTAGGAGGAGTTCATCAAAATACAACGCATGGAAATGACAAAAATGACACAAAATTTGCTCATAAAAATAAAAATAACTGACTTCCTGTTGGGTTTCGGATTTTGCTCCAAGAGACTTTTTGTAGGTATTGGAGAGTTACATGTGTATACCAATTTTCATACATGTACGTGAAACTTAGCTCGAGGCGCACACCGTTGAATGTCGAGCCATTTTGCCACACCCACTGCTGAAACCCATATCAGACGTAAATTTACGCCAGTTAGGAGGTGTGTGCAAATTTTCCTGAATTTTTGAGTATATTTAGGCCTTCAAAAAGGCGATTCATTTGGTACCGTAATAATAAAAATAAACGGAGCAGATACATGTAGAATATGTATTCATATACACATGTATGTAGAATACATCTAGATTTAAATCTAGATTAAAGACCCATCTCTTTAACCTGGCATACACATAACATACTAATATGCTTTTAATATCCAAATCCGTTAAAGGATATTTAGTCTGCATTAATTAGGTAAACCGGAACCGGAAACACTTCACATAACACCCTATGTACCTTCTACATCATTAGAAGAATGGCATCTATGCTAATATTTGTCTGTTTCTCTCTTGTTCCGAGGTCACCGTGGCTACCAAATCCAGTCTGTATCCAGACCAGAGGGTCACTGCAGTCACCCGGATCCAGTACGTATCCAGACATGATGGTTGATCAACACCTAGAAAGGACCTCTACTGCCCTGAAAGACAGCAGAGACCAGCACAACTAGAGCCCCAGATACAGATCCCCTGTAAATACCTTGTCCCAGAGGACCACCAGGACAAGACCACAGGAAACAGATGATTCTTCTGCACAATCTGACTTTGCTGCAGCCTGGAATTGAACTACTGGTTTCGTCTGGTCAGAGGAGAACTGGCCCCCCAAATGAGTTTGGTTTCTCCCAAGGTTTTTTTCTCCATTCTGTCACCGATGGAGCTTCGGTTCCTTGCCGCTGTCACCTCTGGCTTGCTTAGTTGGGGTCACTTCATCTACAGCGATATCATTGACTTGATTGCAAATAAATGCACAGACACTATTTAAACTGAACAGAGATGACATAACTGAACTCAATGATGAACTGCCTTTAACTATCATTTTGCATTATTGACACACTGTTTTCCAAATGAATGTTGTGCAGTGCTTTGACGCAATGTATTTTGTTTAAAGCACTATATAAATAAAGGTGATTGATTGATTGATGTGTGGTCAGTGATACGTGAGAAATACGAGAGATGAATCACCGCTCTGAGCATGAGCGTGTGGAATGACGAGCTCAGAAAAAAAACGAGTTTATTCTTGTTTTATAGCTATTAAAAATAAAGTATTGCAGCGACATCACACAATTTCACCAATTAGAACACACCAAGAGCTAAATTAAGATGTTTTTGAACTGTTTGTGTGAAAATGAAATATTTGTGGCTGCCTATATCTGAAATCACGGCTCCGATCAGCGTGTACAGTGTCGAGCTCAAAACGAACAAATTTATTCTTGTTTAAGAGCTTTTTAAAATAAAATATTGCCATAAATGCACACAATACACCCATTATAACACAACAAGAGCTAAATGCAGGTGTTTGTGACCCGTTTAAGTGTGCAAGACTATTTGAAAGCGCGACTGGCAGAATAACATATATCTCTCGAGCTGCAGAATTCTTCCTTTCGTCGTACGAACGAACACATCACGGACAAGATTATTTCAAAATACATAATAGCTTGGCGGATATAAACGAAAACAGCCACGTGAACATAAACTGTTGAGAAATAAATCTGAAGTGGATCTACTGGATTTGAATATTAAGTGACCGCATATATCAGCTGCTTCGGTCTTCAATTTTAATCTATATAAAAATGAAACTCATTCATCTTGGCTGCTTTTTTTATGTGTGTATGTATTTATTTATTTAATTATTATTTTGCTCTAACAAGAATTAATCTATATTTAATTAAATCAATTACATTTTATTTTACATTTGATTTGTCCATTTCTGCATCTAAACGCATAAAAAACCTAAAACATGCTCTATTATACTATTGACTATTATATTTTTTTTATCGTCCAATTTATCTGGTGTACACACTTCCATTTTCATAATAAACTTGTTTGTTAGATTATACACAGTTACAGTGGTCTATAATAAATTTTAACAGGTTTTATTCAAGCTGTTTAGAATGATTGCAGTAGGCTAATTTTTTAAAATGTAAATCCCCCCAAAAAATTTAATAAATAAAAAACATTGGAAAACAATAACTGTTGTACTTTTTTATACATTTTGTATAATTTCATAGTTTATGAATTATAGTTATAAAAACAAATAAATTTTGCCACTCACATAGTAAATTTAGGCCTTATCCTTTTCTGACAGTTTTAGGGATTTTTAAAAATCCTAAAAAAACCTTATTTGTGCTGCAAATAATAATTTAAAACTCAAAAAGTAAATAGTCAGTTCATGCTTTATAAAGCCTTGTCCCAATATTAATAGTCAGTAGTAAGCAGTTTCAAAATACAGCTATAAATAGCTTGTTCTTGGTTTATAAGCACATTTATTAAAAAGGAGAGTAAAGGGTCAGTTATCTTCCTATGATAAAAAATAAAAAAATAAACAAACAACAACACAGAAATTTTATTGTGGATTTATGATAAAATCTGCCTGTAAATGAATTCATACTCCTCCAAGAAGACACAAGTAGTTCACACCAAACTTTTTCAACATGATGCCAATATACTGAAGATGTTAAATTGCGTATGGGTTTAGGATACCTTAAATGTTGTTGCCATAGCCATTTATTAAAGTAACATTAAAAAATACAACAGTTATTTTACTATATCTTTAAAATTTTTCATTCCAACTCTTCATAACTTTTATATACGTAGACGTCATCATTTGAAGGAAGCACAGTAAGTTTCATACCTTTATCATTTTCAAGAGCCAGCATAAAATTAAAACTATCATAACTTATAAATCAAGTTTGCAATTCTTAGTACCAATAATGGCCGCCAGACAGAGCTATAGGATTACTTTTAAATAAATATTGTAGAAACGAGTATGATTTAAATCATTTATAGAAATCTTTCAAAGAAAAATAATATGAATTTTATGTATTTTACTGATAAAATGACCCTCACTTAATTAGAATAACAAGCTGAAGTATTGTGAACTGTATATTAAGAATAATTCTTTATAGGCTTTATGGACAGATACGTTTTGAGTGACTCTTGAAGGTTCAGCACCACATCCTCTTTTACCACTGTTTAAAGAATTTATCTTACAGAACAGGTGCGAATGAATTTTGGATAGCTTGAATGGTTTTGTCATGGTGATTTTTTGAAATAACAGTAAGAAAGTAACCAGTAAATGTCTTTTATTTTTTTTAAAGTGCAGCTTCTAAACACTTCAAAAAATGTACACATAGAAGTCAAGTCATTCTGAGGAAGTATACATAGTTTCATGACTATACAACACTATATGGATGTCAGAGGAGGACTATATCTGATGTCACTCTGTCCCTCTGTCACTGTGGGTAATGTGTGTGTGTGTGTGTGTGTGTGTGTGTGTTAAGTGAATTAGGTGTGAAACTATCAGGGAGCATTTAGTCTCCAGCGCCAACATTTTACAAGAACTGACACTTTCCTGGAATCTCAGAATTACAATGTGCCAGGTTCTGAGAGATCTAAGATTCCAAAAAATTATTTAATTAGAATACCATAAGGTATTGTGAAATACTATATATTAAGGCTTTATATATAGGCTTTATGAACAGATTAGAGTGACTCGTGAAGGGCCAGCACCACCTCCTCTTGTCCGATGGTTTGAGGAATATATCTTCCAGAATCCGGGATTAAGATTTAGGAGCTCATTTTTATTCCACCTCCTTTCCTGAAAGTCTGTCTTGCAGAATTGACTAAAAATTAACCTTCACATTAATTCCTAATTATTTTGCAATTTTTTTTGTCAGTTCTTCTTGACCTGTTTTTTTCTTCTTCTTTTCTGACCTCATGACCCAGTCAGCATTTTTTGCACAATGGTCAAGTCTTAACTTATCCATTTCTGTATTGCATTTGTGTTTGATATTTATCATGGGTATTTCATAATTTTCGACTTTACAGTTCGAGTTAAAACTCTTTTTTAGCGCATTTCATCTGTAAAAGAAAACATGCCTAATAATTCTGCACACATGAATATAAGGAGTTTTTCTCTTCCAGCTTTCCTTGACTATTGTATAGCACTCATAAATGATTAAATAAAAAATAATGGTAGTTATTATGATTGATATGGTTTGGAATTGGTAAAATGTGCTTGGGAAAAAAAATCACAATAAATCAATGTTTTAATGTTTAAGTTTGGAATATTAACTGACATGAATGAATGCTATATAAATATTGTTCATGTTAACATAATGTTTATAAATGAAATCTTATTGTAAAGTGTTACTAAAATTATATATATTGTTCTGTGAATGTGATTTTAAAGTCTAGATGATTCGGATTAACCCTTTAACTGTCGTATCCTTTAAAACCTCACTGCCAGGGATATTGTGAATGCATGTGCCCGCTGGGCACAGTTTACCTGATCGCTGCTTGCAGCTATATTTAGGGCCCGAGCACCGATGGTGCGAGGACCCTCTTGGAATTGCTCCGTTTATTATTATTAGGGCCCGAGCACTGCAGTGCGAGGACCCTATTGGAATTGCTCCGTTTATTAGGGCCCAAGCACTGCAGTGCGAGGACCCTATTGGAATTACTCCGTTTATTCTTCTTCTTCTTCTTCTCCGTCGTGAAGCGCATTTTTGAGGGCCTAAATATGCTCCAAAACTCACAAAACTTTGCACACACATCAGGACTGGTGAAAATTTACATCTAATATAGGTTTCAGAAGTGGGTGTGGCAAAATGGCTCGATAGCGCCACCTGTTAAATTTCAACGGAGTGCGCCTCGAGCTGTGTTTCACGTACATTCATGAAAATCGGTACACACATGTAACAGACGATTACCTACAAAAAGTCTCTTGGTACAAAATCCAAAACCCAACAGGAAGTAAGTTATTTTGAATTTCCTGTATGATTTTTGTGCAGTTTTTTCCATTTCCATGAGTCGTACTTTGATGAACTCCTCCTACAGTTTTAATCGGATTATCTTAAAATTTGGTGAGAGTCATCATAAGACCATTGTGATGTTAAATTGCGAAGGTTTTGAGTTTTCGTCAAGGGGTGTGTCCCTGGTGGCCTGACAAATTTTGATGTTTCGCCATGAAAAAGGAAGTTGCTGTAACTCAGGCATGCAGTGTCCGATCATCCCCAAACCTCACACATGTGATATGTGTTCTGTCCTGAACAAACACCCATGACCAAATTCAGTTATAGTCATAGCGCCACCTGCTGGTAACAGGAAGTGACAAGGTTAACACTGTTATGGACTCCTAGGAACATATTAAGAAGCATCAACAAGTGTTAAATAGGCTGGCAACATACTAGATACATACTAATATATGCTAGCAACACTTAACTAAGTGCTAAAGCACGCTACTAATGTAGTGAAAAAGGAAGTTGCTGTAACTCGGACAAGCAATGTCCGATCTTCCCCAAACTTCATACGTGTGATAGGTGTTCTGTCCTGAACAAACACCCATGAACAAATTCAGTTATAGTCATAGCGCCACCTGCTGGTAACAGGAAGTGACAAGGTTAACAGTGTTATGGACTTCTAAGAACAAATTAAAAAGTGTCAATCAGTGTTAAATAGGCTGGCAGCATGCTAGAAACATAACGAAGGATGCTAGCAACAATTAGCTAAGTGTTAAAGCATTCTACTAAGACAGTGAAAAAGGAAGTTGCTGTAAAAAGGCAAGCAATGTCCGATCTTCCCCAAACTTCATATGTGTGATAGGTGTTCTGTCCTGAACAAACAACCATGACCAAATTCAGTTATATTCATAGCACCTGCTGGTAACAGGAAGTGACATGGTTAACACTATTACAGACTCCTAGGAACATATTAAAAAGTGTAAACAAGTGTTAAATAGGCTGGCAACATACTAGATACATACTAATATATGCTAGCAACACTTAACTAAGTGCTAAAGCACGCTACTAATGTAGTGAAAAAGGAAGTTGCTGTAACTCGGACAAGCAATGTCCGATCTTCCCCAAACTTCATACGTGTGATAGGTGTTCTGTCCTGAACAAACACCCATGAACAAATTCAGTTATAGTCATAGCGCCACCTGCTGGTAACAGGAAGTGACAAGGTTAACAGTGTTATGGACTTCTAAGAACAAATTAAAAAGTGTCAATCAGTGTTAAATAGGCTGGCAGCATGCTAGAAACATAACGAAGGATGCTAGCAACACTTAGCTAAGTGTTAAAGCATTCTACTAAGACAGTGAAAAAGGAAGTTGCTGTAAAAAGGCAAGCAATGTCCGATCTTCCCCAAACTTCATATGTGTGATAGGTGTTCTGTCCTGAACAAACAACCATGACCAAATTCAGTTATATTCATAGCACCTGCTGGTAACAGGAAGTGACATGGTTAACACTATTACAGACTCCTAGGAACATATTAAAAAGTGTAAACAAGTGTTAAATAGGCTGGCAACATACTAGATACATACTAATACATGTTAGCAACATTAGCTAAGTGTTAAAGCATGCTAAAAATGTAGTGAAAAAGAAAGTTGCTGTAACTCAGGCAAGCAATGTCTGATCTTCCCCAAATTTCATACGTTTGATAGCTGTTCTGTCCTGAACAAAAACCCATGAAAAAAATTCAGTTATAGTCATAGCGCCACCTGCTGGTAACACGAAGTGACATGGTTAACACTGTTACAGACTCCTGGGAACATATTAAAAAGTGTAAACAAGTGTTAAATAGGCTGGCAACATACTAGATACATACCAATACATGCTAGCAACACTTATCTTAGTGCTAAAGCATGCTAATAATGTAGTGAAAAAGGAAAGGAAATTTGCTGTAACTCAGACAAGCAATGTCAAATCTTCCCCAAACTTCACACGTGTGATAGGTGTCCTCTTCCGGACAAACACCCATGAACAAATTCAGTAATAGTCATAGCGCTACCTGTTGGTAACAGGAAGTGACAAGCTTAACACTGTTAAGAACTCCTAAGAATAAATTTAAAAAGTGTCAAAAAGGGTTAAATAGGCTGGCAACATGCTAGAAGCATAATAAAACATGCTAGCAACACTTAGCTAAGTGTTAACGCATCCAACTATGGCACTGAATAAGGAAGTTGTTGTAACACAAGTTAGCAACGTCCGATCTGCCCCAAACTTCACACGTTTGACAAGAGTGCCGTACTGAACACATCAGCATGCCCGTATTCAGTTATAGTCATAGCGCCACCTGCTGGCAACAGGAAGTGTCATGTTTAACAATTTTATGCACTATTTGCAACACAATAAAATTTGCCATTGTGTGCTAATTATGCTAGAAATATTTTCAAACATTCTAACAACACTTACTATGTGCTAAAGGATGCTATTAATACTATGAAACTGGAAGTTGTTGTAACTCATGCATACAATTCCCAATCTGACCCAAACTTCACATGTTTTATAAGAGTCCTGGCCTGAACACAACTAAAGGCCAATATTCAATTATAAGTATAGCGTCGCCTGCTGGCAACAGGAATGACTTATTTCATACTAACTTAATCATGAGATGTCTGACCTGCCTGAAACTTTGCATGTTTGGTAAGAGTCCTGGCCTAAAGACATTTACATGGCGATATTCAATTATAATCATAAAAGCCACCTGTTCGCAGCAGGAAATGTGGCAAAAATATTTACTATTTTATAAGCATATGACCCAACATTCACGGTTCCTCCTATGGGCACCGGGTGGTGTTGAGCCTGGGTGCGAGGGCCCGTTCATCGCTGCTTGCAGCTTTAATTAGGGCCTGAGCACTGCAGTGCGAGGACCCTATTGGAATTGCTCCGTTTCTTCTTTTTCTTCTTCTTCTTCTTCTTCTTCTTCTTCTTCTTCTTCTTCTTCTCCGTCATGAGTCACATTTTTGAGGGCCTAAATATGCTCCAAAACTCACAAAACTTTGCACACGCATCAGGACTGGCGAAAATTTACATCTGATATAGGTTTCAGAAGTGGGTGTGGCAAAATGGCTCGATAGCGCCACCTGTTAAATTTCAACGGAGTGCGCCTCGAGCTGTGTTTCACGTACATTCATGAAAATCGGTACACACATTTAACACACCATTACCTACAAAAAAGTCTCTTGGTACAAAATCCAAAACCCAACAGGAAGTAAGTTATTTTGAATTTCCTGTATGATTTTTGTGCAGTTTTTTCCATTTCCATGCCTCGTACTTTGACGAACTCCTCCTACAGTTTTATTCGGATTATCTTAAAATTTGGTGAGGGTCATCACAAGACCTTTGTGATGTTAAATTGCGAAGGTTTTGAGTTTTCGTCAAGGGGTGTGTCCCTGGCGGCCTGACAAAGTTTGATGTTTCGTCGTGAAACAGGAAGTTGCTGTAACTCAGGCATGCAATGTCCGATCTTCCCCAAACTTCACACATGTGATAGGTGTTCTGTCCTGAACAAACATTATGTTTTTAATGAAAGAAAGTACGGGACAAAAGAACATTTAAACCTTAAACTAGCAGGAAACGTCACTTTCTAAGTGAAGTGCGCGACGTGCGCGTGCCCGTCATTTTGTAACGGTCAACTTCCAGCGGACAGACACGGAGGAAAGGTAAGTCCTATAAATCTACTTTTATTCATAGATTTTAACTGATACAACGGTAAATGCCATCAAAGAGGAGTAGTGTTTTGTATTTTTGTAGGTTTTCTCTTTCAATTTAATAAATAAATGCTCTGTTTGGTTAATTAGCTCAAAAGCAGTCTCAGAGGTGGTCTAAGGTAACGTTAACTGTAAAAATCGAATATAACCTTACCTGTTTTAAATTATTTGAAATTTATCACTATAAACTATACAGTATTAACTTTCTAATTATTAAATTTTTAACCGTAGTAACGTTAATTCGTTTGTTTGAATACCTGCTGCTCGAGCTTGATGATGCTCATGCTATCCATGCTGTGAACTTGAATATAATCCGATATAACGTTAAATATAAAGTTTAACGTTAATTAGACCGAGGCTGCCGAAATCATGTTCAGTGTAACGTTATGTGGGATTAATAATTTCCCCTTTTCTCCCTCAAGTGGCAGGCTTGTAAATTCTGTCATCTGTTCATTATTGGTGTTAATGGTGTTTTTCACATGCATGCTTTTTAATGCTAGTTTAATTCTCAAATTGATCTGATACTTTCGTTTCACAAAAAGTAAACAAATTGTTCACTTTTTTAGGGCCTGACAACCACCAGTTGAGTCCATGATTCAGTGAGTTCCTTATAAGGAAATATATTTGTTACCACCTAGTAATTTAAATGTATTATTTATTGCTTTAAAATGAACACATATATTTATCATCAGGGGAAGAGACAGTCTGGGCAGCAGCAACAAGACAACTATTACAAGTAGAGATGGGTTTCAAGAACTGGTACTAATTTGGTTCCTGACTTGTTCAGTACTGAAAACATTTACATAAGGTACAGGATCAATAGTGCTGCTATCAGTATTCTTGTAACATTGATTCATTACCCTTTAGACACAACCACATATCCTCCAAATCATCTCTGCGTGGATGGCAAGAGAGAATATAGTACACCATGTGTCAAAAATTTGATTGATGAAGGTCATAAAAGCCATCTGTTCTGGACACCTGTTTGTACACCCCCACCCCTCCCCTCCCTGTACACCCCGGTGACCTAGATATGAACTTACGACCCCAAGAAGGAATTTCGGTGAGGGAGGGTGAAAATGTGTTGAGATCTATGTGCTTTTTTTTTTTAAACTGTGGAAAGGGATGAAATCATGAAAATGGTATAAGGGAAGTTTTTATTAAGGTTTTAAGTACACAGTGCATTTCAAGAAAAAAGGTTATAACACAAACAAAATGGGAACAATGTAATGATTGTTTTCGTAGTTGGAAAAGTGTAAAACGTTGTTAAAGTTGTAACAAATAAAAAAGAAAAAAAAAATAGGTTACTGGTTATTTATCTAAAACAACTAAACAAGTCAAAACTATCAGATGTGTTTTCGTTAAGCAATACGTGAAAAAGATGTGAGAGCTTGTAAAAATGTAAAAAGGTGTTTTGTTACCAGCTAGAAAAGAAAGCATTTAGCATTTGTACCTTACCTCAAACTAAAAAAGAAATGAATGTAAAGCGGCGATACAAACCAGAAAACTTGGTATTTGTCATGATGTTATAAAAAGTTAAAAACAAAAGAAAAAAGATGGTAGGCATTACGCGGATCAAAAATAAAATCCATCAGACAAGATACTTCAAATCAAATCTATGTTGTACTTTACCACTAACTATAACTTTAAAAATCTAGACTATTACTGACAGAGAGTTAGACGAAAGAAAAAAAGATCTCACAGCAAAGTGTCAAGGCATCTCCGTTGAGCGATACTGACAGCACCGCAGACACACTTAGAATGAGGCTCGGGGAATGCTCCGGAAAAAAACCACGCCTCCGGCGCTAGAGACTGCCCCGCTGTAGGCGTGATAGCAGCGTCAATTTGGGTGTAACAAGTGTTTAAAAAGAGGATTTTGTTGAAGCAAATTTATCCGTACCTAGTTGTAAAATACGAAAGGTATTTTTTTTTTTGTGAATTGAAAAATTGGACAGCTATTCTGTAACAATGGCTACGACATCATTACCTAAAACTCCTGAGAAGAGTATCGAGTTAGATATGGAACAGCTAATGCTGGCCCCGAGGAAGGTAAAACATGGTCCGTGTCTGGCCAATTTCCTCCACGAACCTTTGGACAATGTTAAGCTTGAGTTTCATCTATCCGGCAATCGTATCTGTAGTTACGATTTTGACAAGAGCAACCGCGAGGTCAGACTGAGTACCGTGGATAGTGATGAAAGGGTCACGTACGACACGAGCGAGGATCCTGATTTGTTTTTCACAGTGAAAGATTGGTGTTTATTTTACAATTATGTCTGGCGGGATTTAAAAGATGGAGGCGATGATCCTCTATTCATAGGCGAATGGAACGGTGTCATTCCAGGAATGCGTTACAGAGTCTTTGTACTTATGTAACCGATGTGTGTGTAATGTTGTTGTCAAGAAATGACCCGATAGACGTATATAAAATTATTGACATGCTAGTTGAACATATGATAGAGAAAAATGTTTTAATGTGTGTGAAATTCCTTCAATATCTAGATGATGTATAATTAGACAATGTAGGACCAATCAAATTGAAATTGTATGCGTCTTCTGCAACGATTGCAAATAAAAAGCTTTTGACCTAATAACTCTGGCATTGTTTTGTGTAAACAGTAGTGGTGGTAAGATGTCTGAATTAATGAAAAAAGTGTACTACAACCCAGCACACCCTGGTTCTTTGGGTGGTAAAGAACGATTAAAACGCGGTGTACTACAGGAATACGGGGTAACTCTGAAGGATAAAGAAATATCACATTGGCTATCATCTCAGGACACTTATACATTACACAAGACAGCACCTATCAAATACAAACGGAATAGAGTGATAGTGTACGGAAAAGATGTACAGTTCCAAGCAGATCTTGTCGACATGTCTGCTTTTTCGAAAGAAAACGACGGTATAAAATTTTTACTGACTTGTATAGATGTTTTTAGCAAGTATGCATGGGTGCGTCCGCTGAAGAATAAGACAGGTGCAGAGGTGATGAAAGCATTCGCCTCTATACTCAAAGAAAACCGTATACCTCAAAAATTACAGACTGATAAAGGTACAGAATTTTTCAACAAACATTTCCAACAACTGATGAAAAAGTATAACATACATCATTTTGCTACGGCGAGTGATGTGAAAGCGTCTTGTGTTGAACGCTTTAACCGCACTCTTAAATCATTTATGTGGCGGTTTCTAACGGCTATCAATTCAAAGCGTTACTACAATATCTTACAAGATCTTATAGAAGGATATAACGCCAGTTATCACAAAAGTATTAAAATGCGACCGTTGGACGTTAATAAAGAAAATGAGACAGACGTGTTCAATAATCTGTATGGAAAGTTACGTAAAGGAACACCTATCTTTAAGTATAAAATAGGAGATGTAGTTAGAGTTTCAAAAGTTAGAGGTGTATTTTCGAAGGGTTATGAACAGAATTACACGAGGAATATTTCACTATAGCCGCTCGTATACCACGAAACCCTCCAGTGTACAGACTACAAGATTATGACGGCGATGTTATCGACGGTTGCTTTTATGAAAAGGAATTACAAAAAATCATTGTGAACCAAGACAAATCGTTTAAAATAGAAAAGATTTTAGATCGAAAAAAGAGTGGTTGCCAAGTGCTTTGTCTTGTCAAGTGGTTGGGCTGGCCTACTAAGTTTTCCTCATGGTTACCAGAAAAGGAGATCGTGGACATACAGAATCCATTAAAGTAACAACCCGAGGAGTCATAAGTAGCATTTGTGAAAAACTACACCATGAGTGAGGGCGGCTTTTATATCACACTACCTTGTAATGCATCTATGGATGTTTACCCTGACAATCGTATCTCAAATTACAAAACGAGACTAGCAAGAAGTATGAACCTCAAGGGTCAATGGGAAGTCGGTTTAATTGAATTTTATTATACTGTTTCCTGGTACACTTTTAATGAGGAGGATGCCGCATTTATTATTAACACAGACCCTAATATACTGGGATATGATGAGAGACATTACAAAGAGGACAGTGATGTCATTATCTACATTAAAGAAAAAAATCTACAAAATGTATCTAAAGTGTGCAATAAGTTAAAGCCTAGTTATTATGAAGATGTACTATTTCTGGTTAGAGAAATCAACGCCAACCTTCCACCAAAAGTCACACTTGGTTATGATCACATCAAAAACAGGATATTTCTAAAAGCACCGACAAATACATCTTTGATATTTTATGGGAAGTTGGCTATTATTCTAGGATTAAACTCTGGTGTGTCTCTAGGAACTACAAAGCAATCACCCGAAAATAGTTCTGACGGTGCACCTGTCGTCACATACGCACCGCATCAAGCTGACATAAGAGGTGCGTTTTATAGCATGTACATATACAGTGATATGATCGAATATCAACCAGTAGGTGATTCGTACGTGCCGCTACTGAGAACTGTACATATAGACGGTACATCTAACGACAGCGTCAGTGTTAGATTCGACAAGCCGCATTACGTACCTGTGAATAAATCTAATATTACAGATATCTGCATTGAGGTTAAAGACGATCAGAACAAACACGTGCGTTTCACTTATGGTAAAGTTGTGGCTAAACTTCACTTCAGACCGGTGAAATAAGTTTTAGTTTTACCAAAACTATTACGCAGCTATGGACCCTGAGCGATATGTTACATACTACAGGAACCAGGCGGGTAACGGGTTACCAGGATACGCAGGCGGTCCTGTTATGTACGGAGCAGGCATAGGTGGCATCTTCAAATCTCTTTTTAGGACGGCACTACCTCTGTTGAAAAGAGGTTTTAGTATAGTAAAACCACATCTAAAAACTGCTGCTAGAAATATAGCTTGCGATGTTGTGACCAGCGCTCTATCAAGATCGTATAACGACAATAATAATAATAATAATGATGGGCAAAATGGCCACGGGTTAATGGTGATGTCACGAGGTTCTTTTAAACCACCGGGTGAGCGTCTACGTAGGGGGAGTGGCCGTGTGAAGAAAGCTAAACGTCGCAGTAACAAACGCGTTGCCCCAAAACGTAGCAGGCGTCCCCGCACTAAACGTGTAAAGAAAACCGTCCGTACCAAAAGACTTCTGAACACTATTTTCTAATCATGGCTCTATTCCATCGCATGTCCGAGACGCACATCACAGACGTCCATTGAAAAAAATACTTACGTCGAAATACCACCTCTATCCGCAATAACCGATTCATCACCGTTAGAATTTTTTATCGCTGGCACGGGAGAGGATTATTTGGATCTTAATAACACTCTTTTATACACTAGACTCAAAATAACCGGACCCGATGGTTCTAATATACCAGATGGATCACCTGTCGGTTTAATAAACTATCCGGGGGCATGTATATTCTCACAGGTGGATGTCTCTCTGGGGGATCGTCTGATAACCCAGAGTTCCAGTACCTACCCGTACAGATGTTTGATTGAAGCTCTGATTAATTTTGGAACAGACACACTCGAAAGTGTCTTTTCAGCCGGTTTGTTCTACAAAGATAGACCGGGTCACATGGATGCTACGGACCCCGCTGGAGAAAATACGGGATTAATGAAGAGAGCTGCATTTACCAATGCTAGTAATGTGATAGAATTACTAGCACCCATTCATAGTGACATTTTCTTTCAAGAAAAATTAATGTTGAACGGTGTAGATATAAAAATAAGAATGACAAGAGCTAAAGATGAGTTCTGTCTAATGCGCGATGATGCAGTTGCTTATAGACTCAATATTGTGTCAGCATCTCTTTTTGTCAAAAAGGTTACTGTTTCACCAGGCGTCCGGTTGGGGCATGCTCAGGCGCTTCTAGGCACTACTGCTAAATACCCCATAGACCGCGTGTGTGTGAAGAATTTTTCTATCCCAGCCGGTTCTCGCGTATCTAATCAAGAAAATCTTTTTCTCGGGACACTACCAAAATCAATAATTTTAGCAATGACCGAAAATTCAGCCTTTTCAGGGGCGTATGATAAAAACCCATTTGCTTTTAAACATTTTAACCTGGAGTTTTTGGCTTTATATCAAGACGGTGTCCAAATTCCGTCCAAACCGTTTCAACCGGAATATGAGAGCGGATCAGCAGTTAGGGACTTTTATCAACTCGTGACGGCTACCGGAAGACATCTTAAAAATCGACCTCTTGTAATAGATCGTCAGGATTTTCTAAACGGATACACACTCTACGCGTTTAATTTGACCCCTGATGAAGATTGTTCGAATCATGTTTCACTAATTAAATCGGGTAATATTAGACTAGAAGCACGATTCAGACAACCTCTCAGACAATCCATAACAATTATCGTATATGCGATTTTTGATTCAATTGTTGAAATATCCAACCGAAGACAGGTGTTAGTGGATTATTACTGAGGAGGAAGGAAGGAAAATGAATACGGTACAACTAACGTCTGTTATGGAAAAGATTGATCACAATACAAGTTTTTTAGGAGTGCTCCCCAGCGATTATCTACCCAAAGTGACCGTAAAGAAAACCCCGTCTATGCTTATTTTTAACTCTGACCCCTCCACAAAACCGGGGTTGCATTGGTTAGCAATTTACATAACCGAGGATGGCGTGAGCTGCTTTTTTGATACCTTTGGAGGATCTCCAAAAGACCCTCGTTTTCCAAAGACTGTACAAACCTTTTTAAAAAACAACTCTATCTGTGTACAATACTCTAACAAACAGGTTCAAGACTTCACATCCGATACCTGCGGACAACATTGTGTGTTTTTTCTGTATCACATGTCAAAGGGTTATGATTATGAAAACGTTGTTAAACTGTACCATGATGATCTGATTAAAAATGATAATATGGTTGCACGATTTGTAAAGAGAATGAAACCTTCTCTCTGCCATACATTTAATTGTATTAACTGTGTACAAAATTGTAAAAGGTGCCTTTAGTGCGTCTAGAACTGTGTTATTATTTTATGTTTAATAAATAAAAATGGTATGTAATCTTGAATGTCAATAATATGTTTGTACTGTATAAATAAAGACAACGTTTAGACAGACCTCTTTTTATCTTTTTTTATTTACATCAAAAACTTAATACATAACAACGCAATTATTTCAAAAACATATTTACACATACACAAAAATAAATAAAAATTAAAAAGATAACCAGGCTGTAGTATCGAGCGAGGGTGAATTAAACAACTGTCCAACAGCTGTAGTAGATTGTGTCATAGTCTTTGACGTGTGCTTTTTACGACCGCCTTTTTTCGTGGGGTTAGGCGATTTCCTTTTAAGGGTTTCAACCGTGCGTTTAACCTGCGGATTCGTGATAGTGGAAAATGGTATATTTAAAGTTGCAAAAGCATCCAGAAATTCATCCCAACCGCGCGGTCTGTATTCATCACGGAACGTGTGAGGTGCCGTTATACTTTTAACCAAATCCAACATGTGTGAACCTACAATTACATTCCCTTTATATACAAACTCTCCAGAATTTGTCCATGAAGACACTTGTTTGGCATTAGACATTTTATTCAGAATGAGTTTGATGTTTTTTAAACTTCTTTGAGGCACATTGTTTAAGATTTCATTGACAAGGTGATCCTCGCCTTCATCATCATCATCATGCGACGGTGCAGCGCCAGGTGCACTAACAGGTGTACTGGCAGGTGCACTAACAGATGCAGTGGCAGGTGCAGTAGCAGGTGTATTAGCAGGTTCATCGGGATGAATAGCGTCCGTTTTCGGTAGTGAAAGAGTTAAAGTACTGCTCTCCAAATCACCTTGTTTTACTATAGTTAAAAACCTCTGTAAGACGCTGGAATAAAGTTTAGCCTTCCCATGCGAATCTAAATCACTCCTCTGCAATACGCTTCATATAGCCGCATCTAAATCGTTCTCCACAGTTTGTTGAATTGTCTCACGAACACCTGCAGATTTATTCATCTGATTCTGAGGGATTAGGTAAAGTTTTTCGGCATATTCCATTTCTAATGCTGTCTGGAGGTTATTAAACTAGTGATAAATGGTATTGCCACACTTAACAGAGGTACAAGAAAACCGCCTCGTTGATTAATCAACCGCTTTTTACTTTTGATGTTAATCTTTTTACTAGCAGCGTATTTGATCTCCTGTTTTTTCTTTTTTAACCTCCGGAACTGGTTGGTGTTTAGAGGTATGTTGCCGTGAAGAACACTAAGAGCTATCTCACACAGGGATAGAATCAGCTGATCTGACGCTGACTGTAAAATAACACGACGTTGTCTCGGCGAAGCCTTATATAATAGTTTTAAAAGAGGTAGGTTTTTACACAGCCTATCACTCATTTTCTTTTCTGCACATACACCACCTGTTGATCTGAAAACAAATGTGATCTGAGACGAAAACGCTCCGGTGTTTTAGCTTTAAAGTCAATCAAAAGGAATCCGTAAGGTTGATTGGTAGCATCCTTATAACACTCCATAAAGAATTTTGTGTTTCCTGGGTAAATCTGTCGTCCTAAAGTCATTATTTGCATCGAGTCTCTCGGACTCTTGTACAAAATAAGATAGTGAGTATTGAGGGCGATAGTCCTACTGGTTTTACCGTGAAAAAACAGATTCTGGGTTATCAATATGATAGAAAATGGTATATGATGCACGTATTGTGTGAAAGCTCGCGAGAGTTCAGCGTTTGAAAATGCTTGGCACATCAGATCGTCACATATGATAAGTACATTGACATTGGGTTTTATTAAAGTTTCATCGGTTAAAGACTTTGGAATACCTTCAATAAATTTGATATCATACAATGACAACAGTTCATCATACAAAGGTTGCCAA
>NC_068402.1:41901566-41970798 GCF_023724105.1 Carassius gibelio | reverse complement strand
TTCGTTATGTTTCTAGCATACTGCCAGACTATTTAACACTTATTGACACTTTTTAATTTGTTCTTAGAAGTCCATAACAGTGTTAACCTTGTCACTTCCTTTTACCAGCAGGTGGCGCTATGACTATAACTGAATTTGGTCATGGGTGTTTGTTCAGGACAGAACACCTATCACACGTGTGAAGTTTGGGGAAGATCGTACATTGCTTGCCTTTTTTACAGCAACTTCCTTTTTCACTACATTATTAGCATGCTTTAGCACTAAGCTAAGTGTTGCTAGCATGTATTAGTATGTATCTAGTATGTTGCCAGCCTATTTAACACTTGTTTACACTTTTTAATATGTTTCCAGGAGTCTGAAACAGTGTTAACCATGTCACTTCCTGTTACCAGCAGGTGGCGCTATGACTATAACTGAATTTTTTCATGGGTTCTTGTTCAAGACAGAACACCTATCACACGTGTGCAGTTTGGGGAAGACTGGACATTGCTTGCCTGAGTTACAGCAACCTCCTTTTTCACTACATCAATAGCATGCTTTAGCACTAAGCTAAGTGTTGCTAGCATGTATTAGTATGTATCTAGTATGTTGACAGCCTATTTAACACTTGTTTACACTTTTTAATATGTTCCTAGAAGTCTGTAACAGTGTTAACCATGTCACTTCCTGTTACCAGCAGGTGGCGCTATGACTATAACTGAATTTGGTCATGGTTGTTGGTTCAGGACAGAACACCTATCACACGTGTGAAGTTTGGGGAAGATCGGACATTGCTTGCCTGAGTCACAGCAACTTCCTTTTTCACTACATTATTAGCATGCTTTAGCACTAAGCTAACTGTTGCTAGCATGTATTAGTATGTATCTAGTATGTTGCCAGCCTATTTAACACTTGTAACAGACTCTGTTCCCAGGAGTCTGTAACAGTGTTAACCATGTCACTTCCTGTTACCAGCAGGTGGCGCTATGACTATAACTGAATTTTTATCATGGGTTCTTGATCAGGACAGAACACCTATCACGCGTGTGAAGTTTGGGGAAGATCAGACATTGCTTGCCTGAGTCACAGCAACTTCCTTTTTCACTACATTATTAGCATGCTTTAGCACTAAGCTAAGTGTTGCTAGCATGTATTAGTATGTATCTAGTATGTTGCCAGCCTATTTAACACTTGTTTACACTTTTTAATATGTTCCTAGGAGTCTGTAACAGTGTTAACCATGTCACTTCCTGTTACCAGCAGGTGATGCTATGACTATAACTGAATTTGGTCATGGTTGTTTGTTCAGGACAGAACACCTATCACACGTGTGAAGTTTGGGGAAGATCGGACATTGCTTGCCTTTTTTTACAGCAACTTCATTTTCACTACATTATTAGCATGCTTTAGCACTAAGCTAACTGTTGCTAGCATGTATTAGTATGTATCTAGTATGTTGCCAGCCTATTTAACACTTGTAACAGACTCTGTTCCCAGGAGTCTGTAACAGTGTTAACCATGTCACTTCCTGTTACCAGCAGGTGGCGCTATGACTATAACTGAATTTTTATCATGGGTTCTTGTTCAGGACAGAACACCTATCACGCGTGTGAAGTTTGGGGAAGATCGGACATTGCTTGCCTGAGTCACAGCAACTTCCTTTTTCACTACATTATTAGCATGCTTTAGCACTAAGCTAAGTGTTGCTAGCATGTATTAGTATGTATCTAGTATGTTGCCAGCCTATTTAACACTTGTTTACACTTTTTAATATGTTCCTAGGAGTCTGTAACAGTGTTAACTATGTCACTTCCTGTTACCAGCAGGTGGCGCTATGACTATAACTGAATTTTTTCATGGGTTTTTGTTCAAGACAGAACACCTATCACACGTGTGCAGCTTGGGGAAGATCGGACATTGCTTGCCTTAGTTACAACAACTTTCTTTTTCACTACATTATTAGCATGCTTTAACACTTAGCTAATGTTGCTAGCATGTATTAGTATGTATCTACCCAGCTAACACAGTTACATCGTGACGACGTAACTGGACCAGACCATAATCGTTGCAGCGACGTCCCAAATAACGTTCCAGCGACGTAACTTTGTGATTCCCATATCCGTCGTGGCGACGTTATAGTGGAACGTCGCTGGAACGTATTGAGTACGTCCCAGCGACTAAACTGGCACATTATGAGAACGTTACTATAAAGTACCATATTAGTCGCAGCGACGTACCATATAACGTTCCAGTGACGTAACTTTGTGATTCCTATATCCGTCGTGGCGACGTTATAGTGGAACGTCGCTGGAACGTGATGAGTATGTCCTGACGACCAAACTGACACCTTATGAGGACGTGACATTACAGGATCATTTTGGTAATATATATATATATATATAATTCAAATAATTCATATTTTCACCTCACCATTACCTTGAAATACATAAAGAACTAATAAACTCAATCCATCTCTGGGGCAAAAAATAAACTTCATGAAATCTAATTGTAATCTAATTATAGGGGATTCATAGTTAATAAATTAATTACATACATGCAATGCAAACAAATACAAAAACATTCTAATATAAAATAGACAAAAACACACTGCATTCATTCACAAATCAATATTTATTCAGCACTACTTTCTAAAAATACGAAGCCAAAACATTTTGAACATTGCACCTGTTCTTTAACCATGCAAAATGTTACTAAGTTATGAGCACAGAAAACTAAACACATCAATTCATAGATTACACAATATGAACAACAGAAAATGTTTGTCTTAAGGATGAGGAGATGGTTAATGACGTTATCAGTGAAAATTATAAATAATTATCAGTAGACTTATTGATACAACATAATTTAGTGCAACAAAAAATACATGATAAATAGATATGAAACAATTCAGCAGATACTGCACAGAGATACTGCACAAAGTAAAACTGTGAGCGTCGTATATGAGGCTCCTGGTATAAATGTCTGGTGGTGATGTGCTTTAATTACATGACATGCAGGAAAATTTTTTGGCTAATTCATGCGCACGATTTTCTATTTCATTCCCTCGATTTGCTAAAACGTGTACACTATTTATACATCAAGAGAACGAATTAGTAAATTGTGCATACGATTTAGCAAATCAATGAAATGTAAAAGTAATCGTGCACGTTTTAGTACATCGAGGGAACAAATTAGTAAATCATGGACATGATTTCTTTATTTTTCTTGCATGTCATGATCAGGGCTCTGTGCTCACTATCAGAGGATAAACTTAAACAATAAAGCAATTACCAAAGAACCATAATTTTTGAGCTTCTCAGAAGAAAAACATTCATAAAGCGTAAAGATATGAAAAATGAACAATATAGAGATTTCTAGCATCTCTCCTGTATTATTTGTCCCACCCGAAGAAAACAAAGTTTTTTAAGAAAATGAGCATATCGACTTTCTCAGAAGAATCTGTGATCTCTGATTACTGACTGTGGAGAAGACTCTTTCAGACAGTGCTGAGGAGGCAGAGTTAGGTGCTGGACAGCTGATAGAGAAGAGGAAGAGGGTGTTTCTTACCCCAGCAGCAGAAGACAGGCTCTTCTGAGGGAAGGACAGGAGGCTTGATGCAGTGTTTTGCTGTAGAACAAGGCTCCTTCTCAGCACCTGATCTTCTTCAGAAAAGAGTTCCTCTAGTGTAGAGTCAGACACTCAGACTCAGACAATTTTTCAGTAACTTTACTCCAGTCTTCAGTGTCACATGATCTTTTTCATATACTGATATGTTGATCGGGAAACATTGCTGATTATCACAAATCAGTGCATTTACATGCACCCAATCGCATTATTGCCGCTAAGATCAAAGTGTACATCTGCTCATGACATACATGATGTAAATCACATCTGCAGTTAGCTTACTACGGTTGTTAGTTCCTATGAACTCTATTGGTAACGAAGGAACTTTTTGAACAAAGTTGGTTTTAGGGAAGCGCACCCCATATTAGAAATGATGGGGAAGAAAACTTATCATTTCTGGAAAGTAGAATTTTTTCTTCATGATTATTTTATGAAACACAAAGTTCAAAACATTGGAAAAAAAAAGGTAATCTTTTGTAAAATTACAAAAGTCTTCTCTACCACTGGTTTTCAATTTTATGCATTCTTGCTATTAGCCCCCCCCCCCCCCAAATAAAATAAATAAATAAAATAAATACTAAATAAATAAATGTAAATGTAAATGTGTAGACAAAAGTTTGGGCAGCACAACTGTTTTCAACACTGATAATAATCAGAAAAATTTATTGAGCAGTAAATCATCATATTAGAATGATTTCTGAAGATCATGTGACACTGAAGACTGGATTAATTAATGCTGAAAATATAGCTGTGCATTATAGAAATAAATTAAACTTTTAAAATATATTTAAAACTTTTGACCAGCTGTGTACATTGCCACATTTAAATGAAAACTCAATTGTAATAATGCACACATTCTCAAAGAACTTACATTCTGGTGATTACTTCCTTCCCGCAATGCTGTCAGATCCCTTCAGTCATTCCCAGACCTCCTTGTTTTTAATCTTTCCCTCAAATCTACAGAAACAAACATCATTTTATAGACAATTTGGATAAGTCACGAATTGCAATAGTTATATAACTATAATCACAATGCTAAATTATATATATATATATATATATATATATATATAATTATAAATATATATTGAATCGGCACACAAGTATCAGGATAGTATTGAATTGGCAGATTAGCATATCATCCCAGCCCTAGTTACTAAAGTCAAAATAATGAAACTCTCTTCAAGAGTGCACAATAACTGATATTTAAAACTGTTAAAAGAAAAGGCTCAAAATATTGCACACATATAATACACAAAAATATCTCTTCTTTTGGTGTTTTGAACATTTCTGTGAGTAATGCTACACGCTGTGACTCTGTGTTGCTTCAAGTGCATCATTCTGCGCACTGGTTGTGTTTACGCGATGCACGCTGTATAGGAGCCATACCCTTTCGTATTATAATACATTAGCACAATGAAAGATTCTTGTTCTGTCCCATCTAGATTAGATTAGATTAGATTCAACTTTATTGTCACTGCACATGTAGGTACAAGGCAACGAAATGCAGTTAGCATCTAACCAGAAGTGCAATAAGCAGTAAGTACAGAATAAAGGTCTATAATATGTACAATAACTATACAGGTAAGTATTATGGACATAATTTACAGATATTAAATACTATAAGCACGATATACAGATAGGTGTACTATGAACATACTATACAGACGGGCTATGTAAAAGTGTATGTACACTATAGACAGAACTATGAACATAATTTACAGTATTGCAATGGACAGTAAAGTGCATAGAAAAAAAAAAATTTCAATGTGCAAATGGATTATACAGTGTTCCTGGATGAACAGGCAGTAGTGCAAGTAATAACAAGTTACTTTTTGCTTGTTGTGAGTAAATAAATAAATCAGAGTGTTGAAGAGGGGGACGAGTCTATGTGTGTGGTGTGGGGGGTGTTGAGGGGTGTCAGAGGGCAGAGTTCAGCAAGGAGACAGCTTTAGGGAAAAAGCTGTTCCTGAATCTTGTGGTCCTTGTCCGGAGGCTCCTGAAACGCCTTCCGGAGGGGATGAGGTTAAACAGTTCGTGGTCAGGGTGAGAGGAGTCCTTGAGAATGCTGCGAGCTCGACGTAGACAGCGTTTCCTCTGGATGTCCTCAAGAGCAGGAAGTGGTGTCCCTGTGATTCATTGGGCAGTTTTCACCACCCTCTGCAGTGGCTTGCGGTCAGCCACTGAGCAGTTCCCATACCAGACTGTGATGCAACTGGTCAGGATGCTCTCGATCGCACACCGGTAAAAGTTCACCAGGATGGTTGAAGACAGCTGGTTCTTCTTCAGTGTCCTGAGGAAGAAAAGGCGCTGGTGAGCCTTTTTGACGAGGCTGGAGGTGTTGTAGTCCAGGACAGGTCCTCCGAGATGGTGGTTCCCAGGAACTTGAAGCTGGAGACACGTTCAACAACCATCCTGTTAATGTGGATGGGGTCATGCGTGCTTCCTTTCTTCTTCCTGAAGTCCACAATGAGCTCCTTGGTCTTATTGGTGTTAAGGAGCAGGTTATTGTCAGCGCACCATGTGGCCAGGTGCTGTACCTCTTCCCTGTAGGCAGTCTCATCGTTGTCACTGATGAGGCCAATCACCGTGGTGTCATCTGCAAACTTAATGATGGAGTTGGATCCATGCACAGGCTTGCAGTCGTGGGTGTAAAGGGAGTAGAGGAATGGGCTCAGCACACAGCCCTGTGGTACGCCAGTGTTAAGTGTGATGGTGGTGGAGTGTTTGTGGCCTGACCGAACATGCTGAGGCCTGTTGGTCAGAAAGTCCATAATCCAGTTGCAGAGGGAGGTGTTAATGACCAGGTCTCCAAGTTTTGTGGTCAGCTTGGAGGGAATGACGGTGTTAAATGCTGAACTGAAGTCAACAAACAACATCCTAACATACGTGTTGTTATGGTCCAGGTGTGTGAGTGCAGAGTGCAGCACTGTGCATACTGCATCCTCTGTGCTCTTATTTCTGCGGTAGGCAAATTGGTGTGGGTCCAGTGTGGGTGGGAGGCAGTCTTTGAGATGTGCTAGGACCAGTCGCTCGAAGCACTTGGGTGCTCGAATGATGGGTGTGAGTGCTACGGGGCGATAGTCATTGAGGCACGTTGGGGAGGAGTGTTTTGGTACTGGCACAATGGATGTGGACTTAAAACATGTAGGCACAGTTGCTTGGATGAGGGACGTGTTGAAAATGTCTGTGAAGACCCCTGCAAGCTGCTCTGCACATGCCCTAAGGACACGTCCAGGAATGCCATCAGGGCCAGCAGCCTTGCGTGCGTTGATCCGGCTCAGTGCAGTGTGGACATCTGTGGAGGTGAGTTTGAGAGGTTGGTGGTCTGAAGAGGCTGAGATTTTGGTGGCCGTCTCCTTGCTGTCGCTGTTGAAGCGAGCATAAAAGTAATTTAGCTCGTTAAGGAAGGAGACGTCCATGACTGTTGGTGTGGAGTTGCTTGACTTGTAGTCACTGATGATCTGGATGCCCTGCCACATGCTACCTCTACCTTCAACTTGTAGCAATACTTCGCCTTTTTGATGCCCCTTTTCAGGTTAGCCCTGGATTTACTGTGGGCCTGAGCGTCGTCTGACCTGAAAGCGGTGTTGCGGGCTTTCAGCAGAAGTCGCACCTCCTTGTTCATCCATGGCTTCTGATTAGGGTATGTTGTTATCTATTTTTCTGTTGTTACACTGTCAATGGTGGAGTTGATGTGATCCAGTACAGAGGAGGTGTAGATATCAATGTCCGTGTGAGAGCCACAGGCAGCCTGTGAAGCAAACATACTCCAGTCAGTGTGTTGAAACCTGTCTTGAAGTAAAGAGTCTGCTCCAGTTGGCCACACTTTGATGGTCCTCACTGATTGCTTCACACGGTTGATGAGGGGTGAATACTTAGGGGTGAGAAACAAAGAAAGGTGATCAGACTGTCCGAGGTGGGGGAGGGGGCTCGCGATGTATCACCATTAATGTTTGTATAAACATGATCCAAAGTTTTGTCTCCTCTGGTGTGGCAGGAAACATGCTGGTGAAATTTGGGGAGTACTGTTTTTAATTTGCAATGATTAAAATCACCCGCGACAATAAAAGCAGCCTCCGGGTGAGCAGTCTGTTGTTTACTAATGGCTGCATGAAGTTCGTTCAAAGCAAGCTTGGCATTAGCATCCGGTGGAATATAGACTGCGGTTATTATGGTGGAAGTGAACTCCCGTGGCAGATAAAAAGGTCTACATTTAACCATGAGAAACTCTAGGTTAGCTGAGCAGTGTTTCCCAACAATGACAGTGTTCGTACACCAAGCTTTGTTGACATAAATGCACAATCCACCACCTCTTGTCTTGCCGGAGTCATCTGCCGTTCTATCTGCCCGGAGCGTGTAGCGTCCTGATAGCTCAATAGCATTGTTGGGTACGTCGCTGTGTAGCCATGTTTCTGTGAAAACCATGACATTGCAGTCCAGAAGTCTCTTACTGTGGGTGATGCGGAGTCGTAACTCATCCATTTTGTTCACCAGTGACCGCACATTAGCGAGGAAAATGCTGGGTACAGAGAGCCGGAGCGGTGTTAGCTTTAGCTTAGCTCTTAGACCTCCACGCTTCCCCCGCCTTTGTTTACGATCTCGACGCCGCCTGCGAGCACTTCCGCCCGGCCGGGTAGAGTGCGAAGCATCGGGTGTTCTAGCGATCTCAGGGATGAGTCGAAGATTGGTGATAAAACTGCTGGTAAAGTCCTCACCGATATCCAAAAGCTCCTGTCGGGTGTATGATCTTAAAGCAAAGCTGTTCAGTACGAACAGACCCGAGATGAGCAGGAATAAAACTGCAAAATTGCATAAACTGGAGAGACGCTGAGCCTCGCGAGGTGTTCGCGCCGCCATCTTGGTCTATACCACATACCACATGTTGCTGCCTTCATTACTGTGCTATACATTTAAAAGAAATGTATTTTACACACACACACATACATTATACACACACACATATATATACAGACGGTTTCAACGGCAACAACATAAACAAACTTTTATAAACAAACGCTTTTGTGGACCTAACCTAACCGGTAGACTTCCAAATAGAATCAATAACAACAGCCAAGTCCCTCTAGAGTAGATATTTTTTGATAACAAACAAAATATGTTTTCTATGTGGATCAGGCGGACTTGATGAAAATGCAAATTCATCCTTTGCCAGCAGGAGATGTTTTAAAGCATAGACATAAAGTGCGAGAAATAGAGGTTTCCCCAGTAACAGCTGTAAACAAAGCAGAGCTACGCTCACACGCTGCTTTATCAGGCATATAACATGCAAGTCTTTCTTCAGAAATACAGCGATATAAAAACACCTGTGCCTCGTTTTGATATTTAAACATATAAATGTTAGGAATTATTAAACGTGCAGTACGTAACGTTACTCATGTTTATTCAACGAAGCCTTGTTGAAAATCGATCAGTTTTAAAATTGTGGCGAGTCTCCAAAAATAAATAAATGTATGGGAAACATATCCCGCAGCACTACCACCTGAGCCCAACTTTAGACTACTCATCACCTTGACTTTAAGTTTGAGACCAAAAGTTTGGACACACCTTCTCATTCAAAGAGTTTTCTTTATTTTCATGACTATGAAAATTGTAGATTCACACTGAAGGCATCAAAACTATGAATAAACACATGTGGAATTATATACATAACAAAAAAATGTGAAAAATCTGAAAATATGTCATATTCTTGGTTCTTCAAAGTAGCCACCTTTTGCTTTGATTACTGCTTTGCACACTCTTGGCATTCTCTTGATGAGCTTGAAGAGGTAGTCACCTGAAATGGTCTTCCAACAGTCTTGAAGGAGTTCCCTGAGAGATGCTTAGCTCTTGTTGGCCCTTTTGCCTTCTGTCTGTGGTCCAGCTCACCCCTAAACCATCTGGATTGGGTTCAGGTCCGGTGACTGTGGAGGCCAGGTCATCTGGCGCAGCACCCCATCACTCTCCTTCTTGGTCAAATAGCCCTTGATGCCTTCAGTGTGACTCTACAACTTTCATAGTAATGAAAATAAAGAAAACTCTTTGAATGAGAAGGTGTGTCCAAACTTTTGGTCTTTGCTGTAAAATATATATTTTACAGTTTTACAGTGTGTGTATATATATATATATATATATATATACACACACACACACACACACACACACACTTTTGCACATCCTGTCATACCAGTGACTGGGTGTTACTGCAATAGACTTTGCAGCATTAAGGTTAATGATTAATCGATTATTTGATTGTTAATTTAAACGACGATCGATCATGGAAATGATTGAAAATTGAAATCCCTACACAGAAGTATAGAAAATTCTACATTGATTTAAACATTTTTTTGCAAAAAACGACACTGATATCGGATCAGAATTACTGTCTCTTCTCATAGTGACAGCCAATCACATTAGTTTTCTGGTATTGCATGCACTCGATTGGCTTGCGTCTGCGCTTGGGTATTTGCATAAGATGTTCTGACTGGAGGAGGCTGCATTGGCGCTTGAAAAGTCTTCAACTTCTATTTAGAATTAATTTCTAGAATTAATTTCACCATGCTTGACGTCACTTCATTTAAAAGTAAACGAGAGGCGTTGACGCCCCGTGTGATTGGGCGTTATATGTCTGGATACCGCTGCACAAATTTTTCAACCACGAGAAATGTAGTTCCAGCACGGCCTTACATCCAGAACAGCAGAATGGTCAGGATGACCTGAAACACATAACCAACTGAAATCAATTTAAAAGTATTTAGTCTTGCCTGAGTGATGCTGAAACAACCAGGTTTAGTTTTTCACCCAGGAGAAACTGCTTCCTGTGGAACAGTCTCCATGAAGAATGATCTCTTGATCCTGGATCCTTGCTGCCATAGAGAGAATATAGTACACCATGTGTCAAAAATTTGATTGATGAGGGTCATAAAAGCCATCTGTTCTGGACACCTGTTTGTACACCCCCACCCCTCCCCTCCCTGTACACCCCGGTGACCTAGATATGAACTTACGACCCCAAGAAGGAATTTCGGTGAGGGAGGGTGAAAATGTGTTGAGATCTATGTGCTTTTTTTTTTAAACTGTGGAAAGGGATGAAATCATGAAAATGGTATAAGGGAAGTTTTTATTAAGGTTTTAAGTACACAGTGCATTTCAAGAAAAAAGGTTATACACACAAACAAAATGGGAACGATGTAATGATTGTTTTCGTAGTTGGAAAAGTGTAAAACGTTGTTAAAGTTGTAACAAATAAAAAAGAAAAAAAAATAGGTTACTGGTTATTTATCTAAAACAACTAAACAAGTCAAAACTATCAGATGTGTTTTCGTTAAGCAACACGTGAAAAAGATGTGAGAGCTTGTAAAAATGTAAAAAGGTGTTTTGTTACCAGCTAGAAAAGAAAGCATTTAGCATTTGTACCTTACCTCAAACTAAAAAAGAAATGAATGTAAAGCGGCGATACAAACCAGAAAACTTGGTGTTTGTCACGATGTTATAAAAAGTTAAAAACAAAAGAAAAAAGATGGTAGGCATTAGGCGGATCAAAAATAAAATCCATCAGACAAGATACTTCAAATCTATGTTGTACTTTACCACTAACTATAACTTTAAAAATCTAGACTATTACTGACAGAGAGTTAGATGAAAGAAAAAAAGATCTCACAGCAAAGTGTCAAGGCATCTCCGTTGAGCGATACTGACAGCACCGCAGACACACTTAGAATGAGGCTCGGGGAATGCTCCGGAAAAAACCACGCCTCCGGCGCTAGAGACTGCCCCGCTGTAGGCGTGATAGCAGCGTCAAATAGATTTAAATGTTAAAATAATTAAACTAAGTAGTTTTTAATAAATAGACATCAGTCCTTAATTAGTGAAAACTTTAAATCTGTTTAAACATAAGATCAATTTGTACTTTTTAAATGATGTAGCTTTATGCGATTTTTATTTACTTTTAGTCTTAAAAGATAAAAAATAATAATAAAAAACAGCATTGAAAAAGCATTATTTGTTTTTAATGTATTAAGCTAATTACTCTCATGTACGACTAGTCTAAATTTAGACTATTGCCATCGATATATCTTTTATTTTTGTCAGGCTTAATTTCTCAAGCTATGACAATTAACACACACACACACACACACACACACACTTTCCTTCTGCCGAGTTTGTGTCGTGTTATCTAGTAATTAAACCATACATATGTAGTTAAAAGTGGTCGGTTAACAATATGACAGGGAAGAAATATCTCGTCTCAGGTCGTGCAGCGAAACGTGACCGTGCCGTGCCATCTGGTGTCTGTGCGATGTCGCCTGCATATCAGTTAGACATCAGCGGGTGTAAAAACATCTAAAGGTTTTTGGGGGTTTGCAACTCGACTGTAATCTAATTAGTTTTCCCGGGGGTTCTGGTGTTGTAGCTAAATGGTGCGCTGCAGGACGGCTAAAGTTTAAAAAAAAATTGTACGTACTCAAGGATCAAAGACGCAACAAATTTAAAATTTATGGCTTAGGCCTGTGATCGTGAGGTTATCTGACAGTTCATTTAGTGGGTCAAATGGGTGTGAAATCTTTTAACAAGTCAGACCATATAGGAATATGTAGTTTAATTCGAGTTAATTTAGTTTATTTTAGTTACATTTATAATTTTTATTAACCCCTAGATCTTTCAACCTCAACATAAATGTACCGAGAATGCAAACAAGTGCACAAACACGCACACACACGCACACACACGCACACACACACACACACACACACACACACACACACACACACACACACACACACACACTTTCCTTCTGTCCAGTTTGTGTCGTGTTATCTAGTAAATAAACCATACATATGTAGTTAAAAGTAGTCGGTTAACAATATGACAGGGAAGAAATATCTCGTCTCAGGTCGTGCAGCGAAACGTGACCGTGCCGTGCATCTGGTGTCTGTGCGATGTCGCCTGCATATCAGTTAGACATCAGCGGGTGTAAAAACATCTAAAGGTTTTTGGGGGTTTGCAACTCGACTGTAATCTAATTAGTTTTCCCGGGGGGGTTCTGGTGTTGTAGCTAAATGGTGCGCTGCAGGACGGCTAAAGTTTTAAAAAAATTGTATGTACTCAAGGATCAAAGACGCAACAAATTTAAAATTTATGGCTTAGGCCTGTGATCGTGAGGTTATCTGACAGTTCATTTAGTGGGGTCAAATGGGTATGAAATCTTTTAACAAGTCAGACCATATAGGAATATGTAGTTTAATTCGAGTTAATTTAGTTTATTTTAGTTACATTTATAATTTTTATTAACCCTAGAGCTTTCAGCCTCAACATAAATGTATGGAGAACGCAAACAAGTACACAAACACTCACACACACACACACACACACACACACACACACACACATACACACACACATACACACACACTCATACACACTTATGAGATTTTTAATTTAAGACTTTGACTTATTAAGAGCTTTGATTTCCAATGTAAGATGAAATAACTATTAAACGCAAACGATTCGCAATACTTTGCGGGACAAATGCCACACAGATATCAATGCATTGATTTTGGGTTTGTTAAAAATCTTTGCATTTCAAACAAATGAAGTTAATGCCGTATCTAACCCCATCGAGATGAAAGGGCGTCTTTACGCACCAGGATCCGTGATAAAGGCCAGACGGTGTCTGATGCAGATCAGTCAGGTAACAGATACATTCAGTCAAATTGTAAAACCATACAACCGTAAATAAATCAACGTGTATGAGTATTAAAGATTTATGTTATTAGGGTATCCTCTACTGAAGTTTATTATATTTAGAGGCGTTCTCAAGAGACGCCCACACGGGGTACCCAGGCTTTAAAAACTAAAAGTTTTGTCATACTGATTACCTGCAAATTAACTTCAAGTCGTGCTACATCACAATAAAACAATAACGAAACAATGGCAGACAACTACCAGGGTGAGTTTTTTATTTTATTTTATTCATTTTATTTTTATACAAATGATTTAAATATATTTTAAAGTGAAAATTTGTTTAACGTATCGTGGATGATTTCTAGGAGATTTTGTGAATCAGGGTTTCGATGAAGATTTGGATCAGATCCTTGAAGAGTTATGTAAGTATTTTCCAATTTTATTTTATTAATTCAATGCCTAATAATAATAACGTCAATAACGTTGCTATCGTTCTTATAGTTGATGAGAACGTGTTGTTTGCTTGTGATGAACCCGGTGCTGTTAATAACGGTAATCCTTTTTCTCAATAAGTTAAAAATGAAGGTTCCCATAACATGCTTGCCAGAATAATAATGAAATGTTAATTTTTTTTTATTTTTTTGACAGACGAGCAAGGTGTTGTCAACAATCAGGAGTTGATAACCCCACCAGAAAACATTGCGCAAGAGGTTGAAATTACCACCGAATCACAACACGCCCTAGGACACGTCACAAATCCTGCCTCCGCCGACGTTCCGGCCCCCGAGGATGGTTCTCACAATCTCCCAGATGTCTCAAGCTTACGCACCGAAGCTAGCGTTACGTGTAGACCGCGTCACTCGGAGGGTCAGGGGGTGAAACGTTTGAGGTTACCGGAGTGGGGAACGGACGATGTACCAAGCACCAGTCGTTTAAGGAGTTCGGAGAATAACGGTATGTATTAAAGCAGTAAAAAATAGCTTTTACGTTTTATGTTTTGCGTTTTATTCAGCAAAATAATTAAAAACCTTTATCTATATTTACAGAGCAGCGATATGGTGAAGGAGGGGTGACAGCTTGGAGCGATTCTATGGTGAGCGCGTGGGATCGTGCGTCTTTTAGCGATTCGGCAAGCGAGGAGGAGACGGAAGAACTGCCTAACGAAGACCCTCAAGAGCTGTTCCGTGAACGTGACTTAAATAGAAGGCTTGATTATGATATGCTTCGCCGTGTTAATCGACGGTTTGGCACACTTTTCGATTTGAGCGGTCAAGCATTGTCCTATCGGGGTGCAGAAGAGATCGTGGGTAATGCTCAAAGTGATGTGGTAGGGATTTTGAGGAACATCATCGAATGCCAGCAACAGCTCAACGAATCCTTACGTCACGCTGCCGAATTTTGGAGAAGCTGACACGAACAACTATATGGTGAATTTCGTCAGTTTCAACAGCGCATGAACGGGAGCCCGGGAGAAATCCATCAGGTACAAGTTGAACAAAATTTAATTGTTAATGCTCTTACTCTGATCACTGAACGTTTAAATCTAATGCAAAGAATGTTATCAGATTTGTACCAGCGTGATCATCCTTGATATGTATTGTCTTGTTGTTTTTAGTATTATTAATTTTTTTTTTTTAAATTTGGCTTGAAAAAAAAAAAAAAAAAAAAAAAAATTGTTTATTATTTCTTACACGTATTATTGTTTTGTTCTAGGTTGTGAATTGCCATTAGTTTTTTCATTTATTAATATTGTCTATTGGCATCGATTTATACCATATTGCATGTTATTGTGTCCCACATTAGGGGTTGTTTTACTTCAGGAGAAAATATATGGTTTTGAATTTATAACAGCTGTATGTTTCTGTTTTGTCAACTATATCGCATTGTGAACTGGTGTTGGTGTTTTCAGGAGTATGCACGCTTGTCTTTAAAATAAAAAAAATTAAAAAAAAGGTGTTTTCGCTTTAAAATAATAATTCAAAATGAGTAGTAAAAGATGTCACGATGATTTACATACCCATGCTTCAGAAGATGATCAGAGACCATTAAGACCCAGATATGATTTTCAAAACAGTACACAGCAGTTACACGAAATTATTAACAATCATTTACAGATGTTACCGCCTAATCCTCTTAACATGATAGATAGATTACACGAACTTATAGACGAACAACACGAATGGTTGGGTGCCGTTGTAGACAGCGATGGTCAGGTCGGTGCAGGACCTTCTAATGACGATGCCTCGGGTTACGATCCCACAGCTCCAGATATGGGTCTCAGTCAGCATTACATAGATAGACTAGTGAGAGAAGGAGGTAGTGTGGGTAATTTTACGATTGTCCCAAGACCTCGATTTAATGGTCTAGAAATTCGCAGAACTTTAAATTTTCGTGAAATAGCGACAGATGATTTTGCAGCGTATAATATATTTTTACATGATATTTTGAATGAGATTGTTACGCTTTCCAGATTATTAGCTGGAGAGGGTTTTTTTTTTTAACATCTCTCTGCAAGGTGCAAGTCTCCCCACAGATATTAATGCCGTTCTAACACCTGATAACAACCACGACGTTAATGTGTTTGTAGAACAAATCGAACGAACCGTTCAAAGCAATACGGATGTGGCTTTTGATACCGCTTTAGAGTTACGTGTCTCTGTAGCGCGAAACAAACAAGGCGGTGGTCGTAGGAAGTTGGCTGATCTGGCACATAACCAGGTCATACAGAAAAATAGAATGCATTTGTTTGCCCCCAAAAATGTCACAGACAATATGTGTTTTAGCATGTGTATAGCTCACTTTCTAAATCCACAGTGTACCGACGCAGAATTGATGACATTAGCTAGAAATATACATACCGATCTGGGTTATGATCCACAAGATAAAATTGCGTTGCATGATGTTTCTAAATTTGAAACCCTTCTAGACTTGAAAATAGTTATCTTTCACAGATCAGGTTCAGGTAAATTGGAAGTGTATAAAAATACGGATGAGCTGCATCACAAGACGCTGCATTTGTACCTGCATGAAGAACATTTTTATGGGATAAAAAATCTGAAAGGCTTCTTAGGATACGCGTATGTTTGTGAGTACTGCTATCAAGGGTTTAGTGATCGTAGTCTACATCATTGCAAATTTACATGTAACGTATGCATGAACATATCTTGCTACACGCATCCCAAGAAATCGGTGCAATGCGATGATTGCTTGAGATACTGTAGATCTGATTTCTGCTATGAAATGCATAAACAAGCAAAAAGTGACGGATCAAAGTCTCAGTGTGATAGCATAAAATACTGTGATAAATGTTACAGACAGTACAGAGCAAAATGGACCGGTGATAAGCTATTAACGCACAAATGTGCACCATCCAGATGTGTTCACTGTGCCGAAGTTCTCATGGGTGAAGATCAGCACTGTTGCTATATTCAACCAACCAAGCCTAGTGAACATAGTCAAGACTATATTTATTTTGACTTTGAGACGATGTATGAAGACGGTCGTCATAAGGCAAATTATGTTTGTGCAATAACGCAAGCTGGGGATGAGTTTTCGGCGGAAGGTGTAGATTGTGTGGATCAGATGGTCAAGCATTTCAGACGACGAAATTTGAGGGTTTCACATTTATCGCACACAATTCTTCAGGTTTCGACTCTTTTATACTGCTAGAGTATTTTACTAGTCAGGGACTAACACCAAAAATCATACTCCAAGGCTGTAGACTTGTTTACATGTACGATCAAGCCTTTAAACAGAGATACATCGACAGCTATTGCTTCTTGCCCATGAAATTGTCAAAAATGACCTCTGCTTTAAACTTAAACACCAGCGAAAAAGGATATTTTCCACATCATTTTAATCGCTTGCAGAATGCAAACTATATCTGTCCGTATCCGTCAAAAGATTATTACGGATATCAGACGATGTCTGACGCTGAACGTGTGAAATTTGATTCGTGGCATGAGGGTGTAGCAGGAGAGGTGTTTGACTTCAAAAAGCAACTAGCATTGTACTGTAAGAATGACGTTGTTTTGCTACGTGAAGGCTGTATGAAATACAGAAAAGAGTTTATAGAGTGCACCAACGTAGATCCTTTCGGATGTATAACATTAGCCGGCTGTGCTATGAAAGTGTTCAAAACGCTTTTTTTAACCAAAGACACGATTGCCTTAACGCACAAAAATGCTTACATCAATCAGTACAAAGCTTACTCAAACCCCTCCATACAATGGTTGGAATACATTAAAGCAAGCAGAAACGTCGATGTTCATCACGCTTTAAATTATGGTGAAGCCAAATTTGGACCGTATCATGTGGACGGTTATTATGAGACTGATAATGGAGATAAAATAGCTTTGGAATTTCTGGGATGTTTCTGGCACGGTCATTGTTGTCGTTTTAATCCTAACGATTTGAATCCTGTGTCAAAAACACCTTTTGGCCTGCTCAGAAGACAATCTGACAATAAGCTGAACGTTTTGCGTAATACCTACAATCTCAAAGTGCACAAGATTTGGGAATGTCAGTGGGAGTCTGCTAAACAAAACGATCCCAATGTCATCGCATTTATGAGTAATTATAATGCACCAGCGAGACTGAATCCTAGACAAGCACTTTACGGCGGACGCACGAATGCACTCCGCTTGTACCACGAGACCGCCGAGGGCGAACGCGTGTCATATCTGGATTTCACATCTCTATATCCGTATGTACAGTCGTGTAAAACCTACCCTATCGGACATCCTGTGATCATTTTAAAAGATTTTGAACCGGTCAAATCTTATTTCGGTCTCATTAAATGCAGTGTACTGCCCCCACGTAAACTACTGCATCCAATATTACCTGCAAAATCCTCTCAGGGGAAACTACTATTTGCGCTGTGTCGCACCTGTGCTGAGACGCAGTATCAGGGTCAGTGTCAGCATAGTGATGACGAAAGAATCATTTCAGGAGTTTGGACCTCTGTCGAGCTCTCCAGGGCTATTGATAAAGGTTATTTGGTAGTCAGAATTGAGGAAGTCTGGCATTTTCCGCAGACATCAGACACTTTATTCAGCGGTTATGTTAAGACATTTCTCAAATTCAAACAAGAGGCTTCAGGATTTCCATCACATGTAGTGACAGATGATGAAAAGGAGTCTTACGTCAGAGATTATTTTGGGAAGGAGGGAGTTCAGCTCGACCTTGACAAAATAGCGCTTAACCCGCATGCAGATCTATAAATAAATATTTATTAAATTCGCTTTGGGGTAGATTTGGTCTTAGGTGTAATCAAGCTACAGCGGAGCTTTTAACAGACCCTGAAGATTTCGCCCGCTATATCTTTGGAAACGGCCATGTCATTAAACACTTCTCATTCGTGTCGGACACTGTGGCTTTAGTTCAATGGTGCTATGCCGATGAAGACCCCGCCCCCGCGAGTGATGTTAATGTATTCATCGCCGCATTTACCACGGCTTACGGCCGTCTGGAGTTATATGAGCTCATGGATCAGTTAGGGTCCCGTGTTTTTTATGTAGATACAGACAGCGTTATCTTTGTATCGAAAGATGGAGATTGGATGCCTAAAACAGGTACATATCTTGGTGAGTTGACGGATGAACTTGATGATGGAGATTTCATAAGTATTTTCGCGTCAATGGGCCCGAAGAGCTACTCCTTTAAAACCACAAAAAATAAAGTAACTCTTAAAGCTAAAGGGGTCACGCTGCATTCCGCTAATGCGAAAATTGTAACTCTAGAAAGCATGATATGTCTGATACAGGGTTATGTAACATCACGTGACACTAGCCACTTGCTCACACGCACAGAGACCATTGTGCGGAATAAAAAGAAGTTCACTTTGCGTAATACAGCAGTATTGAAAAGATTCAAAGTGGTTTATGACAAACGTGTGCTACTTCCTGATTACACCACACTTCCTTATGGCTACTAACGGTATTTCTAACGCACAAAATGTGTATGTTGAAGAGGATTTTGACTTTCGTTTAGAATATCCATTCTCAGTCTTGGTGTCTGGCCCGTCAGGAAGCGGAAAAACTGTTTTTGTAAAGAACTTATTGCGTAATGCATACAAGTTGATCAATGTAAAAATTGACAATATTGTATTTTTATACAGTTGTTGGCAACCTTTGTATGATGAACTGTTGTCATTGTATGATATCAAATTTATTGAAGGTATTCCAAAGTCTTTAACCGATGAAACTTTAATAAAACCCAATGTCAATGTACTTATCATATGTGACGATCTGATGTGCCAAGCATTTTCAAACGCTGAACTCTCGCGAGCTTTCACACAATACGTGCATCATATACCATTTTCTATCATATTGATAACCCAGAATCTGTTTTTTCACGGTAAAACCAGTAGGACTATCGCCCTCAATACTCACTATCTTATTTTGTACAAGAGTCCGAGAGACTCGATGCAAATAATGACTTTAGGACGACAGATTTACCCAGGAAACACAAAATTCTTTATGGAGTGTTATAAGGATGCTACCAATCAACCTTACGGATTCCTTTTGATTGACTTTAAAGCTAAAACACCGGAGCGTTTTCGTCTCAGATCACATTTGTTTTCAGATCAACAGGTGGTGTATGTGCAGAAAAGAAAATGAGTGATAGGCTGTGTAAAAACCTACCTCTTTTAAAACTATTATATAAGGCTTCGCCGAGACAACGTCGTGTTATTTTACAGTCAGCGTCAGATCAGCTGATTCTATCCCTGTGTGAGATAGCTCTTAGTGTTCTTCACGGCAACATACCTCTAAACACCAACCAGTTCCGGAGGTTAAAAAAGAAAAAACAGGAGATCAAATACGCTGCTAGTAAAAAGATTAACATCAAAAGTAAAAAGCGGTTGATTAATCAACGAGGCGGTTTTCTTGTACCTCTGTTAAGTGTGGCAATACCATTTATCACTAGTTTAATAACCTCCAGACAGCATTAGAAATGGAATATGCCGAAAAACTTTACCTAATCCCTCAGAATCAGATGAATAAATCTGCAGGTGTTCGTGAGACAATTCAACAAACTGTGGAGAACGATTTAGATGCGGCTATATGAAGCGTATTGCAGAGGAGTGATTTAGATTCGCATGGGAAGGCTAAACTTTATTCCAGCGTCTTACAGAGGTTTTTAACTATAGTAAAACAAGGTGATTTGGAGAGCAGTACTTTAACTCTTTCACTACCGAAAACGGACGCTATTCATCCCGATGAACCTGCTAATACACCTGCTACTGCACCTGCCACTGCATCTGTTAGTGCACCTGCCAGTACACCTGTTAGTGCACCTGGCGCTGCACCGTCGCATGATGATGATGATGAAGGCGAGGATCACCTTGTCAATGAAATCTTAAACAATGTGCCTCAAAGAAGTTTAAAAAACATCAAACTCATTCTGAATAAAATGTCTAATGCCAAACAAGTGTCTTCATGGACAAATTCTGGAGAGTTTGTATATAAAGGGAATGTAATTGTAGGTTCACACATGTTGGATTTGGTTAAAAGTATAACGGCACCTCACACGTTCCGTGATGAATACAGACCGCGCGGTTGGGATGAATTTCTGGATGCTTTTGCAACTTTAAATATACCATTTTCCACTATCACGAATCCGCAGGTTAAACGCACGGTTGAAACCCTTAAAAGGAAATCGCCTAACCCCACGAAAAAAGGCGGTCGTAAAAAGCACACGTCAAAGACTATGACACAATCTACTACAGCTGTTGGACAGTTGTTTAATTCACCCTCGCTCGATACTACAGCCTGGTTATCTTTTTAATTTTTATTTATTTTTGTGTATGTGTAAATATGTTTTTGAAATAATTGCGTTGTTATGTATTAAGTTTTTGATGTAAATAAAAAAAGATAAAAAGAGGTCTGTCTAAACGTTGTCTTTATTTATACAGTACAAACATATTATTGACATTCAAGATTACATACCATTTTTATTTATTAAACATAAAATAATAACACAGTTCTAGACGCACTAAAGGCACCTTTTACAATTTTGTACACAGTTAATACAATTAAATGTATGGCAGAGAGAAGGTTTCATTCTCTTTACAAATCGTGCAACCATATTATCATTTTTAATCAGATCATCATGGTACAGTTTAACAACGTTTTCATAATCATAACCCTTTGACATGTGATACAGAAAAAACACACAATGTTGTCCGCAGGTATCGGATGTGAAGTCTTGAACCTGTTTGTTAGAGTATTGTACACAGATAGAGTTGTTTTTTAAAAAGGTTTGTACAGTCTTTGGAAAACGAGGGTCTTTTGGAGATCCTCCAAAGGTATCAAAAAAGCAGCTCACGCCATCCTCGGTTATGTAAATTGCTAACCAATGCAACCCCGGTTTTGTGGAGGGGTCAGAGTTAAAAATAAGCATAGACGGGGTTTTCTTTACGGTCACTTTGGGTAGATAATCGCTGGGGAGCACTCCTAAAAAACTTGTATTGTGATCAATCTTTTCCATAACAGACGTTAGTTGTACCGTATTCATTTTCCTTCCTTCCTCCTCAGTAATAATCCACTAACACCTGTCTTCGGTTGGATATTTCAACAATTGAATCAAAAATCGCATATACGATAATTGTTATGGATTGTCTGAGAGGTTGTCTGAATCGTGCTTCTAGTCTAATATTACCCGATTTAATTAGTGAAACATGATTCGAACAATCTTCATCAGGGGTCAAATTAAACGCGTAGAGTGTGTATCCGTTTAGAAAATCCTGACGATCTATTACAAGAGGTCGATTTTTAAGATGTCTTCCGGTAGCCGTCACGAGTTGATAAAAGTCCCTAACTGCTGATCCGCTCTCATATTCCGGTTGAAACGGTTTGGACGGAATTTGGACACCGTCTTGATATAAAGCCAAAAACTCCAGGTTAAAATGTTTAAAAGCAAATGGGTTTTTATCATACGCCCCTGAAAAGGCTGAATTTTCGGTCATTGCTAAAATTATTGATTTTGGTAGTGTCCCGAGAAAAAGATTTTCTTGATTAGATACGCGAGAACCGGCTGGGATAGAAAAATTCTTCACACACACGCGGTCTATGGGGTATTTAGCAGTAGTGCCTAGAAGCGCCTGAGCATGCCCCAACCGGACGCCTGGTGAAACAGTAACCTTTTTGACAAAAAGAGATGCTGACACAATATTGAGTCTATAAGCAACTGCATCATCGCGCATTAGACAGAACTCATCTTTAGCTCTTGTCATTCTTATTTTTATATCTACACCGTTCAACATTAATTTTTCTTGAAAGAAAATGTCACTATGAATGGGTGCTAGTAATTCTATCACATTACTAGCATTGGTAAATGCAGCTCTCTTCATTAATCCCGTATTTTCTCCAGCGGGGTCCGTAGCATCCATGTGACCCGGTCTATCTTTGTAGAACAAACCGGCTGAAAAGACACTTTCGAGTGTGTCTGTTCCAAAATTAATCAGAGCTTCAATCAAACATCTGTACGGGTAGGTACTGGAACTCTGGGTTATCAGACGATCCCCCAGAGAGACATCCACCTGTGAGAATATACATGCCCCCGGATAGTTTATTAAACCGACAGGTGATCCATCTGGTATATTAGAACCATCGGGTCCGGTTATTTTGAGTCTAGTGTATAAAAGAGTGTTATTAAGATCCAAATAATCCTCTCCCGTGCCAGCGATAAAAAATTCTAACGGTGATGAATCGGTTATTGCGGATAGAGGTGGTATTTCGACGTAAGTATTTTTTTCAATGGACGTCTGTGATGTGCGTCTCGGACATGCGATGGAATAGAGCCATGATTAGAAAATAGTGTTCAGAAGTCTTTTGGTACGGACGGTTTTCTTTACACGTTTAGTGCGGGGACGCCTGCTACGTTTTGGGGCAACGCGTTTGTTACTGCGACGTTTAGCTTTCTTCACACGGCCACTCCCCCTACGTAGACGCTCACCCGGTGGTTTAAAAGAACCTCGTGACATCACCATTAACCCGTGGCCATTTTGCCCATCATTATTATTATTATTATTGTCGTTATACGATCTTGATAGAGCGCTGGTCACAACATCGCAAGCTATATTTCTAGCAGCAGTTTTTAGATGTGGTTTTACTATACTAAAACCTCTTTTCAACAGAGGTAGTGCCGTCCTAAAAAGAGATTTGAAGATGCCACCTATGCCTGCTCCGTACATAACAGGACCGCCTGCGTATCCTGGTAACCCGTTACCCGCCTGGTTCCTGTAGTATGTAACATATCGCTCAGGGTCCATAGCTGCGTAATAGTTTTGGTAAAACTAAAACTTATTTCACCGGTCTGAAGTGAAGTTTAGCCACAACTTTACCATAAGTGAAACGCACGTGTTTGTTCTGATCGTCTTTAACCTCAATGCAGATATCTGTAATATTAGATTTATTCACAGGTACGTAATGCGGCTTGTCGAATCTAACACTGACGCTGTCGTTAGATGTACCGTCTATATGTACAGTTCTCAGTAGCGGCACGTACGAATCACCTACTGGTTGATATTCGATCATATCACTGTATATGTACATGCTATAAAACGCACCTCTTATGTCAGCTTGATGCGGTGCGTATGTGACGACAGGTGCACCGTCAGAACTATTTTCGGGTGATTGCTTTGTAGTTCCTAGAGACACACCAGAGTTTAATCCTAGAATAATAGCCAACTTCCCATAAAATATCAAAGATGTATTTGTCGGTGCTTTTAGAAATATCCTGTTTTTGATGTGATCATAACCAAGTGTGACTTTTGGTGGAAGGTTGGCGTTGATTTCTCTAACCAGAAATAGTACATCTTCATAATAACTAGGCTTTAACTTATTGCACACTTTAGATACATTTTGTAGATTTTTTTCTTTAATGTAGATAATGACATCACTGTCCTCTTTGTAATGTCTCTCATCATATCCCAGTATATTAGGGTCTGTGTTAATAATAAATGCGGCATCCTCCTCATTAAAAGTGTACCAGGAAACAGTATAATAAAATTCAATTAAACCGACTTCCCATTGACCCTTGAGGTTCATACTTCTTGCTAGTCTCGTTTTGTAATTTGAGATACGATTGTCAGGGTAAACATCCATAGATGCATTACAAGGTAGTGTGATATAAAAGCCGCCCTCACTCATGGTGTAGTTTTTCACAAATGCTACTTATGACTCCTCGGGTTGTTACTTTAATGGATTCTGTATGTCCACGATCTCCTTTTCTGGTAACCATGAGGAAAACTTAGTAGGCCAGCCCAACCACTTGACAAGACAAAGCACTTGGCAACCACTCTTTTTTCGATCTAAAATCTTTTCTATTTTAAACGATTTGTCTTGGTTCACAATGATTTTTTGTAATTCCTTTTCATAAAAGCAACCGTCGATAACATCGCCGTCATAATCTTGTAGTCTGTACACTGGAGGGTTTCGTGGTATACGAGCGGCTATAGTGAAATATTCCTCGTGTAATTCTGTTCATAACCCTTCGAAAATACACCTCTAACTTTTGAAACTCTAACTACATCTCCTATTTTATACTTAAAGATAGGTGTTCCTTTACGTAACTTTCCATACAGATTATTGAACACGTCTGTCTCATTTTCTTTATTAACGTCCAACGGTCGCATTTTAATACTTTTGTGATAACTGGCGTTATATCCTTCTATAAGATCTTGTAAGATATTGTAGTAACGCTTTGAATTGATAGCCGTTAGAAACCGCCACATAAATGATTTAAGAGTGCGGTTAAAGCGTTCAACACAAGACGCTTTCACATCACTCGCCGTAGCAAAATGATGTATGTTATACTTTTTCATCAGTTGTTGGAAATGTTTGTTGAAAAATTCTGTACCTTTATCAGTCTGTAATTTTTGAGGTATACGGTTTTCTTTGAGTATAGAGGCGAATGCTTTCATCACCTCTGCACCTGTCTTATTCTTCAGCGGACGCACCCATGCATACTTGCTAAAAACATCTATACAAGTCAGTAAAAATTTTATACCGTCGTTTTCTTTCGAAAAAGCAGACATGTCGACAAGATCTGCTTGGAACTGTACATCTTTTCCGTACACTATCACTCTATTCCGTTTGTATTTGATAGGTGCTGTCTTGTGTAATGTATAAGTGTCCTGAGATGATAGCCAATGTGATATTTCTTTATCCTTCAGAGTTACCCCGTATTCCTGTAGTACACCGCGTTTTAATCGTTCTTTACCACCCAAAGAACCAGGGTGTGCTGGGTTGTAGTACACTTTTTTCATTAATTCAGACATCTTACCACCACTACTGTTTACACAAAACAATGCCAGAGTTATTAGGTCAAAAGCTTTTTATTTGCAATCGTTGCAGAAGACGCATACAATTTCAATTTGATTGGTCCTACATTGTCTAATTATACATCATCTAGATATTGAAGGAATTTCACACACATTAAAACATTTTTCTCTATCATATGTTCAACTAGCATGTCAATAATTTTATATACGTCTATCGGGTCATTTCTTGACAACAACATTACACACACATCGGTTACATAAGTACAAAGACATAAAATGTTACCTATTTTAAGACTTTCTTCACATTCAGGCATAAGTTCAAGAATATTTTTAACAGTCATTTGTGGGTTATACGTGTTTGTGATGCACTGAGTTGTCATAACAAACCACTCCTCCGACATGCCCCTCACAGTTAACATTTGTTTTTTTAATTTCGTTAAACGTTTATTGTCCACATAACATTCACTCTCATCATCTATAATCTTATACAATAAAAAAGTTATTTCACTCTTAATTCTTTGTTTAAATATGAGTTTTTCCAGACAGTTTGTGCTGCAGAGGTTGCCCATGTCCCCACGGTTAATCAGAATCAGCAGGTGTACTCTTCTTCCAGCTGTCAACAGCGTCGTAAATGGCCTGCTCGCAAGTTTCATCCACAAGTTTCGTCCGGAGTTCTGCCAGACCTTCCACTATGTACATCTCATCTCTGAGCTCACACAGAACGCCGTCGACAACCCCCTGAATTCTTTGCTGATGCGGTGTTAAACCAAACAGTTTCAAGGTTTGTGCCAGAATGAGTTTCAGATCAGGTTTACACAATTTATGCGAGAGTTGTTCAAAACATCCTAGAAAATAGTACGCCGGTGCCTCATAGAGACATGAATGTTGTGTTTGCGAAGGATGATCGACCTGACATCCGTAACAATCTTTCTTCAGCTGCTTGTCAACCAGATGTTCCAGAATTATGGCAACCACAGCTTTAATGATCTTATGTCCAATCACCCCGATGCAACCGTCGACGGTGTCCGAAACGTTTTCAGGATTCGCCGTGTCAGATGGACCAGCGTGGGGAGGTGGCGGATTGTACTTTGCGAGGAAGGCGAGGTTATGGTATCCCAGTTCTGTACAGAATTTGTTCAGCCAGGCGTCATTGTCCTGTGTTGACCACGGGTCTGATGCGTTGTCATCGCATACAAAGTGTGGAGGTGTCGAAGTATCTTCTTGAGTCATGTTGGTGGTGGTGATGTCGCTCAAAGTCTATTTCCACAGAGGTGCCTGACGTGGGTATTTAATGATTATAGATGGTAGGCGGGGCCACATGAGTCCCTCTCCGGCTGGCCACACACCATTCAGGGTGAAACAGTTTCACTTTTATGTTGTTGTATCTGTCAAACGCCTCGCACCACTTAAACATTTTGTCTATCTTTCCAAATATCTCCTCTAATGCAGGCACGTCTTTCCACTGAAACAAAAATTTAATCTTATAGTATTTAAGATGGTCCGCTTCAGATATCGGCCATGCGCGTTCAGGTAAATCCAGGAGACGGTCGCTGCAAAGAATATATATATAATCGTCAGCGTACTTGTTAATGTGATCCCCAAGCACTCTGTAACGCATTCCTGGAATGACACCGTTCCATTCGCCTATGAATAGAGGATCATCGCCTCCATCTTTTAAATCCCGCCAGACATAATTGTAAAATAAACACCAATCTTTCACTGTGAAAAACAAATCAGGATCCTCGCTCGTGTCGTACGTGACCCTTTCATCACTATCCACGGTACTCAGTCTGACCTCGCGGTTGCTCTTGTCAAAATCGTAACTACAGATACGATTGCCGGATAGATGAAACTCAAGCTTAACATTGTCCAAAGGTTCGTGGAGGAAATTGGCCAGACACGGACCATGTTTTACCTTCCTCGGGGCCAGCATTAGCTGTTCCATATCTAACTCGATACTCTTCTCAGGAGTTTTAGGTAATGATGTCGTAGCCATTGTTACAGAATAGCTGTCCAATTTTTCAATTCACAAAAAAAAAAATACCTTTCGTATTTTACAACTAGGTACGGATAAATTTGCTTCAACAAAATCCTCTTTTTAAACACTTGTTACACCCAAATTGACGCTGCTATCACGCCTACAGCGGGGCAGTCTCTAGCGCCGGAGGCGTGGTTTTTTTCCGGAGCATTCCCCGAGCCTCATTCTAAGTGTGTCTGCGGTGCTGTCAGTATCGCTCAACGGAGATGCCTTGACACTTTGCTGTGAGATCTTTTTTTCTTTCGTCTAACTCTCTGTCAGTAATAGTCTAGATTTTTAAAGTTATAGTTAGTGGTAAAGTACAACATAGATTTGATTTGAAGTATCTTGTCTGATGGATTTTATTTTTGATCCGCGTAATGCCTACCATCTTTTTTCTTTTGTTTTTAACTTTTTATAACATCATGACAAATACCAAGTTTTCTGGTTTGTATCGCCGCTTTACATTCATTTCTTTTTTAGTTTGAGGTAAGGTACAAATGCTAAATGCTTTCTTTTCTAGCTGGTAACAAAACACCTTTTTACATTTTTACAAGCTCTCACATCTTTTTCACGTATTGCTTAACGAAAACACATCTGATAGTTTTGACTTGTTTAGTTGTTTTAGATAAATAACCAGTAACCTATTTTTTTTTTCTTTTTTATTTGTTACAACTTTAACAACGTTTTACACTTTTCCAACTACGAAAACAATCATTACATTGTTCCCATTTTGTTTGTGTTATAACCTTTTTTCTTGAAATGCACTGTGTACTTAAAACCTTAATAAAAACTTCCCTTATACCATTTTCATGATTTCATCCCTTTCCACAGTTTAAAAAAAAAAAGCACATAGATCTCAACACATTTTCACCCTCCCTCACCGAAATTCCTTCTTGGGGTCGTAAGTTCATATCTAGGTCACCGGGGTGTACAGGGAGGGGAGGGGTGGGGGTGTACAAACAGGTGTCCAGAACAGATGGCTTTTATGACCTTCATCAATCAAATTTTTGACACATGGTGTACTATATTCTCTCTTGCCATCCACGCAGAGATGATTTGGAGGATATGTGGTTGTGTCTAAAGGGTAATGAATCAATGTTACAAGAATACTGATAGCAGCACTATTGATCCTGTACCTTATGTAAATGTTTTCAGTACTGAACAAGTCAGGAACCAAATTAGTACCAGTTCTTGAAACCCATCTCTACTTGTAATAGTTGTCTTGTTGCTGCTGCCCAGACTGTCTCTTCCCCTGATGATAAATATATGTGTTCATTTTAAAGCAATAAATAATACATTTAAATTACTAGGTGGTAACAAATATATTTCCTTATAAGGAACTCACTGAATCATGGACTCAACTGGTGGTTGTCAGGCCCTAAAAAAGTGAACAATTTGTTTACTTTTTGTGAAACGAAAGTATCAGATCAATTTGAGAATTAAACTAGCATTAAAAAGCATGCATGTGAAAAACACCATTAACACCAATAATGAACAGATGACAGAATTTACAAGCCTGCCACTTGAGGGAGAAAAGGGGAAATTATTAATCCCACATAACGTTACACTGAACATGATTTCGGCAGCCTCGGTCTAATTAACGTTAAACTTTATATTTAACGTTATATCGGATTATATTCAAGTTCACAGCATGGATAGCATGAGCATCATCAAGCTCGAGCAGCAGGTATTCAAACAAACGAATTAACGTTACTACGGTTAAAAATTTAATAATTAGAAAGTTAATACTGTATAGTTTATAGTGATAAATTTCAAATAATTTAAAACAGGTAAGGTTATATTCGATTTTTACAGTTAACGTTACCTTAGACCACCTCTGAGACTGCTTTTGAGCTAATTAACCAAACAGAGCATTTATTTATTAAATTGAAAGAGAAAACCTACAAAAATACAAAACACTACTCCTCTTTGATGGCATTTACCGTTGTATCAGTTAAAATCTATGAATAAAAGTAGATTTATAGGACTTACCTTTCCTCCGTGTCTGTCCGCTGGAAGTTGACCGTTACAAAATGACGGGCACGCGCACGTCGCGCACTTCACTTAGAAAGTGACGTTTCCTGCTAGTTTAAGGTTTAAATGTTCTTTTGTCCCGTACTTTCTTTCATTAAAAACATAATGTTTGTTCAGGACAGAACACCTATCACATGTGTGAAGTTTGGGGAAGATCGGACATTGCATGCCTGAGTTACAGCAACTTCCTGTTTCACGACGAAACATCAAACTTTGTCAGGCCGCCAGGGACACACCCCTTGACGAAAACTCAAAACCTTCGCAATTTAACATCACAAAGGTCTTGTGATGACCCTCACCAAATTTTAAGATAATCCGAATAAAACTGTAGGAGGAGTTCGTCAAAGTACGAGGCATGGAAATGGAAAAAACTGCACAAAAATCATACAGGAAATTCAAAATAACTTACTTCCTGTTGGGTTTTGGATTTTGTACCAAGAGACTTTTTTGTAGGTAATGGTGTGTTAAATGTGTGTACCGATTTTCATGAATGTACGTGAAACACAGCTCGAGGCGCACTCCGTTGAAATTTAACAGGTGGCGCTATCGAGCCATTTTGCCACACCCACTTCTGAAACCTATATCAGATGTAAATTTTCGCCAGTCCTGATGCGTGTGCAAAGTTTTGTGAGTTTTGGAGCATATTTAGGCCCTCAAAAATGTGACTCATGACGGAGAAGAAGAAGAAGAAGAAGAAGAAGAAGAAGAAGAAGAAGAAGAAAAAGAAGAAACGGAGCAATTCCAATAGGGTCCTCGCACTGCAGTGCTCAGGCCCTAATTAAAGCTGCAAGCAGCGATGAACGGGCCCTCGCACCCAGGCTCAACACCACCCGGTGCCCATAGGAGGAACCGTGAATGTTGGGTCATATGCTTATAAAATAGTAAATATTTTTGCCACATTTCCTGCTGCGAACAGGTGGCTTTTATGATTATAATTGAATATCGCCATGTAAATGTCTTTAGGCCAGGACTCTTACCAAACATGCAAAGTTTCAGGCAGGTCAGACATCTCATGATTAAGTTAGTATGAAATAAGTCATTCCTGTTGCCAGCAGGCGACGCTATACTTATAATTGAATATTGGCCTTTAGTTGTGTTCAGGCCAGGACTCTTATAAAACATGTGAAGTTTGGGTCAGATTGGGAATTGTATGCATGAGTTACAACAACTTCCAGTTTCATAGTATTAATAGCATCCTTTAGCACATAGTAAGTGTTGTTAGAATGTTTGAAAATATTTCTAGCATAATTAGCACACAATGGCAAATTTTATTGTGTTGCAAATAGTGCATAAAATTGTTAAACATGACACTTCCTGTTGCCAGCAGGTGGCGCTATGACTATAACTGAATACGGGCATGCTGATGTGTTCAGTACGGCACTCTTGTCAAACGTGTGAAGTTTGGGGCAGATCGGACGTTGCTAACTTGTGTTACAACAACTTCCTTATTCAGTGCCATAGTTGGATGCGTTAACACTTAGCTAAGTGTTGCTAGCATGTTTTATTATGCTTCTAGCATGTTGCCAGCCTATTTAACCCTTTTTGACACTTTTTAAATTTATTCTTAGGAGTTCTTAACAGTGTTAAGCTTGTCACTTCCTGTTACCAACAGGTAGCGCTATGACTATTACTGAATTTGTTCATGGGTGTTTGTCCGGAAGAGGACACCTATCACACGTGTGAAGTTTGGGGAAGATTTGACATTGCTTGTCTGAGTTACAGCAAATTTCCTTTCCTTTTTCACTACATTATTAGCATGCTTTAGCACTAAGATAAGTGTTGCTAGCATGTATTGGTATGTATCTAGTATGTTGCCAGCCTATTTAACACTTGTTTACACTTTTTAATATGTTCCCAGGAGTCTGTAACAGTGTTAACCATGTCACTTCGTGTTACCAGCAGGTGGCGCTATGACTATAACTGAATTTTTTTCATGGGTTTTTGTTCAGGACAGAACAGCTATCAAACGTATGAAATTTGGGGAAGATCAGACATTGCTTGCCTGAGTTACAGCAACTTTCTTTTTCACTACATTTTTAGCATGCTTTAACACTTAGCTAATGTTGCTAACATGTATTAGTATGTATCTAGTATGTTGCCAGCCTATTTAACACTTGTTTACACTTTTTAATATGTTCCTAGGAGTCTGTAATAGTGTTAACCATGTCACTTCCTGTTACCAGCAGGTGCTATGAATATAACTGAATTTGGTCATGGTTGTTTGTTCAGGACAGAACACCTATCACACATATGAAGTTTGGGGAAGATCGGACATTGCTTGCCTTTTTACAGCAACTTCCTTTTTCACTGTCTTAGTAGAATGCTTTAACACTTAGCTAAGTGTTGCTAGCATCCTTCGTTATGTTTCTAGCATGCTGCCAGCCTATTTAACACTGATTGACACTTTTTAATTTGTTCTTAGAAGTCCATAACACTGTTAACCTTGTCACTTCCTGTTACCAGCAGGTGGCGCTATGACTATAACTGAATTTGTTCATGGGTGTTTGTTCAGGACAGAACACCTATCACACGTATGAAGTTTGGGGAAGATCGGACATTGCTTGTCCGAGTTACAGCAACTTCCTTTTTCACTACATTAGTAGCGTGCTTTAGCACTTAGTTAAGTGTTGCTAGCATATATTAGTATGTATCTAGTATGTTGCCAGCCTATTTAACACTTGTTTACACTTTTTAATATGTTCCTAGGAGTCTGTAATAGTGTTAACCATGTCACTTCCTGTTACCAGCAGGTGCTATGAATATAACTGAATTTGGTCATGGTTGTTTGTTCAGGACAGAACACCTATCACACATATGAAGTTTGGGGAAGATCGGACATTGCTTGCCTTTTTACAGCAACTTCCTTTTTCACTGTCTTAGTAGAATGCTTTAACACTTAGCTAATTGTTGCTAGCATCCTTCGTTATGTTTCTAGCATGCTGCCAGCCTATTTAACACTGATTGACACTTTTTAATTTGTTCTTAGAAGTCCATAACACTGTTAACCTTGTCACTTCCTGTTACCAGCAGGTGGCGCTATGACTATAACTGAATTTGTTCATGGGTGTTTGTTCAGGACAGAACACCTATCACACGTATGAAGTTTGGGGAAGATCGGACATTGCTTGTCCGAGTTACAGCAACTTCCTTTTTCACTACATTAGTAGCGTGCTTTAGCACTTAGTTAAGTGTTGCTAGCATATATTAGTATGTATCTAGTATGTTGCCAGCCTATTTAACACTTGTTGATGCTTCTTAATATGTTCCTAGGAGTCCATAACAGTGTTAACCTTGTCACTTCCTGTTACCAGCAGGTGGCGCTATGACTATAACTGAATTTGGTCATGGGTGTTTGTTCAGGACAGAACACATATCACATGTGTGAGGTTTGGGGATGATCGGACACTGCATGCCTGAGTTACAGCAACTTCCTTTTTCATGGCGAAACATCAAAATTTGTCAGGCCACCAGGGACACACCCCTTGACGAAAACTCAAAACCTTCGCAATTTAACATCACAATGGTCTTATGATGACTCTCACCAAATTTTAAGATAATCCGATTAAAACTGTAGGAGGAGTTCATCAAAGTACGACTCATGGAAATGGAAAAAACTGCACAAAAATCATACAGGAAATTCAAAATAACTTACTTCCTGTTGGGTTTTGGATTTTGTACCAAGAGACTTTTTGTAGGTAATCGTCTGTTACATGTGTGTACCGATTTTCATGAATGTACGTGAAACACAGCTCGAGGCGCACTCCGTTGAAATTTAACAGGTGGCGCTATCGAGCCATTTTGCCACACCCACTTCTGAAACCTATATTAGATGTAAATTTTCACCAGTCCTGATGTGTGTGCAAAGTTTTGTGAGTTTTGGAGCATATTTAGGCCCTCAAAAATGCGCTTCACGACGGAGAAGAAGAAGAAGAAGAATAAACGGAGTAATTCCAATAGGGTCCTCGCACTGCAGTGCTTGGGCCCTAATAAACGGAGCAATTCCAATAGGGTCCTCGCACTGCAGTGCTCGGGCCCTAATAATAATAAACGGAGCAATTCCAAGAGGGTCCTCGCACCATCGGTGCTCGGGCCCTAAATATAGCTGCAAGCAGCGATCAGGTAAACTGTGCCCAGCGGGCACATGCATTCACAATATCCCTGGCAGTGAGGTTTTAAAGGATACGACAGTTAAAGGGTTAATCCGAATCATCTAGACTTTAAAATCACATTCACAGAACAATATATATAATTTTAGTAACACTTTACAATAAGATTTCATTTATAAACATTATGTTAACATGAACAATATTTATATAGCATTCATTCATGTCAGTTAATATTCCAAACTTAAACATTAAAACATTGATTTATTGTGATTTTTTTTCCCAAGCACATTTTACCAATTCCAAACCATATCAATCATAATAACTACCATTATTTTTTATTTAATCATTTATGAGTGCTATACAATAGTCAAGGAAAGCTGGAAGAGAAAAACTCCTTATATTCATGTGTGCAGAATTATTAGGCATGTTTTCTTTTACAGATGAAATGCGCTAAAAAAGAGTTTTAACTCGAACTGTAAAGTCGAAAATTATGAAATACCCATGATAAATATCAAACACAAATGCAATACAGAAATGGATAAGTTAAGACTTGACCATTGTGCAAAAAATGCTGACTGGGTCATGAGGTCAGAAAAGAAGAAGAAAAAAACAGGTCAAGAAGAACTGACAAAAAAAATTGCAAAATAATTAGGAATTAATGTGAAGGTTAATTTTTAGTCAATTCTGCAAGACAGACTTTCAGGAAAGGAGGTGGAATAAAAATGAGCTCCTAAATCTTAATCCCGGATTCTGGAAGATATATTCCTCAAACCATCGGACAAGAGGAGGTGGTGCTGGCCCTTCACGAGTCACTCTAATCTGTTCATAAAGCCTATATATAAAGCCTTAATATATAGTATTTCACAATACCTTATGGTATTCTAATTAAATAATTTTTTGGAATCTTAGATCTCTCAGAACCTGGCACATTGTAATTCTGAGATTCCAGGAAAGTGTCAGTTCTTGTAAAATGTTGGCGCTGGAGACTAAATGCTCCCTGATAGTTTCACACCTAATTCACTTAACACACACACACACACACACACACACACACATTACCCACAGTGACAGAGGGACAGAGTGACATCAGATATAGTCCTCCTCTGACATCCATATAGTGTTGTATAGTCATGAAACTATGTATACTTCCTCAGAATGACTTGACTTCTATGTGTACATTTTTTGAAGTGTTTAGAAGCTGCACTTTAAAAAAAATAAAAGACATTTACTGGTTACTTTCTTACTGTTATTTCAAAAAATCACCATGACAAAACCATTCAAGCTATCCAAAATTCATTCGCACCTGTTCTGTAAGATAAATTCTTTAAACAGTGGTAAAAGAGGATGTGGTGCTGAACCTTCAAGAGTCACTCAAAACGTATCTGTCCATAAAGCCTATAAAGAATTATTCTTAATATACAGTTCACAATACTTCAGCTTGTTATTCTAATTAAGTGAGGGTCATTTTATCAGTAAAATACATAAAATTCATATTATTTTTCTTTGAAAGATTTCTATAAATGATTTAAATCATACTCGTTTCTACAATATTTATTTAAAAGTAATCCTATAGCTCTGTCTGGCGGCCATTATTGGTACTAAGAATTGCAAACTTGATTTATAAGTTATGATAGTTTTAATTTTATGCTGGCTCTTGAAAATGATAAAGGTATGAAACTTACTGTGCTTCCTTCAAATGATGACGTCTACGTATATAAAAGTTATGAAGAGTTGGAATGAAAAATTTTAAAGATATAGTAAAATAACTGTTGTATTTTTTAATGTTACTTTAATAAATGGCTATGGCAACAACATTTAAGGTATCCTAAACCCATACGCAATTTAACATCTTCAGTATATTGGCATCATGTTGAAAAAGTTTGGTGTGAACTACTTGTGTCTTCTTGGAGGAGTATGAATTCATTTACAGGCAGATTTTATCATAAATCCACAATAAAATTTCTGTGTTGTTGTTTGTTTATTTTTTTATTTTTTATCATAGGAAGATAACTGACCCTTTACTCTCCTTTTTAATAAATGTGCTTATAAACCAAGAACAAGCTATTTATAGCTGTATTTTGAAACTGCTTACTACTGACTATTAATATTGGGACAAGGCTTTATAAAGCATGAACTGACTATTTACTTTTTGAGTTTTAAATTATTATTTGCAGCACAAATAAGGTTTTTTTAGGATTTTTAAAAATCCCTAAAACTGTCAGAAAAGGATAAGGCCTAAATTTACTATGTGAGTGGCAAAATTTATTTGTTTTTATAACTATAATTCATAAACTATGAAATTATACAAAATGTATAAAAAAGTACAACAGTTATTGTTTTCCAATGTTTTTTATTTATTAAATTTTTTGGGGGGATTTACATTTTAAAAAATTAGCCTACTGCAATCATTCTAAACAGCTTGAATAAAACCTGTTAAAATTTATTATAGACCACTGTAACTGTGTATAATCTAACAAACAAGTTTATTATGAAAATGGAAGTGTGTACACCAGATAAATTGGACGATAAAAAAAATATAATAGTCAATAGTATAATAGAGCATGTTTTAGGTTTTTTATGCGTTTAGATGCAGAAATGGACAAATCAAATGTAAAATAAAATGTAATTGATTTAATTAAATATAGATTAATTCTTGTTAGAGCAAAATAATAATTAAATAAATAAATACATACACACATAAAAAAAGCAGCCAAGATGAATGAGTTTCATTTTTATATAGATTAAAATTGAAGACCGAAGCAGCTGATATATGCGGTCACTTAATATTCAAATCCAGTAGATCCACTTCAGATTTATTTCTCAACAGTTTATGTTCACGTGGCTGTTTTCGTTTATATCCGCCAAGCTATTATGTATTTTGAAATAATCTTGTCCGTGATGTGTTCGTTCGTACGACGAAAGGAAGAATTCTGCAGCTCGAGAGATATATGTTATTCTGCCAGTCGCGCTTTCAAATAGTCTTGCACACTTAAACGGGTCACAAACACCTGCATTTAGCTCTTGTTGTGTTATAATGGGTGTATTGTGTGCATTTATGGCAATATTTTATTTTAAAAAGCTCTTAAACAAGAATAAATTTGTTCGTTTTGAGCTCGACACTGTACACGCTGATCGGAGCCGTGATTTCAGATATAGGCAGCCACAAATATTTCATTTTCACACAAACAGTTCAAAAACATCTTAATTTAGCTCTTGGTGTGTTCTAATTGGTGAAATTGTGTGATGTCGCTGCAATACTTTATTTTTAATAGCTATAAAACAAGAATAAACTCGTTTTTTTTCTGAGCTCGTCATTCCACACGCTCATGCTCAGAGCGGTGATTCATCTCTCGTATTTCTCACGTATCACTGACCACACATCAATCAATCAATCACCTTTATTTATATAGTGCTTTAAACAAAATACATTGCGTCAAAGCACTGCACAACATTCATTTGGAAAACAGTGTGTCAATAATGCAAAATGATAGTTAAAGGCAGTTCATCATTGAGTTCAGTTATGTCATCTCTGTTCAGTTTAAATAGTGTCTGTGCATTTATTTGCAATCAAGTCAATGATATCGCTGTAGATGAAGTGACCCCAACTAAGCAAGCCAGAGGTGACAGCGGCAAGGAACCGAAGCTCCATCGGTGACAGAATGGAGAAAAAAACCTTGGGAGAAACCAAACTCATTTGGGGGGCCAGTTCTCCTCTGACCAGACGAAACCAGTAGTTCAATTCCAGGCTGCAGCAAAGTCAGATTGTGCAGAAGAATCATCTGTTTCCTGTGGTCTTGTCCTGGTGGTCCTCTGGGACAAGGTATTTACAGGGGATCTGTATCTGGGGCTCTAGTTGTGCTGGTCTCTGCTGTCTTTCAGGGCAGTAGAGGTCCTTTCTAGGTGTTGATCAACCATCATGTCTGGATACGTACTGGATCCGGGTGACTGCAGTGACCCTCTGGTCTGGATACAGACTGGATTTGGTAGCCACGGTGACCTCGGAACAAGAGAGAAACAGACAAATATTAGCATAGATGCCATTCTTCTAATGATGTAGAAGGTACATAGGGTGTTATGTGAAGTGTTTCCGGTTCCGGTTTACCTAATTAATGCAGACTAAATATCCTTTAACGGATTTGGATATTAAAAGCATATTAGTATGTTATGTGTATGCCAGGTTAAAGAGATGGGTCTTTAATCTAGATTTAAATCTAGATGTATTCTACATACATGTGTATATGAATACATATTCTACATGTATCTGCTCCGTTTATTTTTATTATTACGGTACCAAATGAATCGCCTTTTTGAAGGCCTAAATATACTCAAAAATTCAGGAAAATTTGCACACACCTCCTAACTGGCGTAAATTTACGTCTGATATGGGTTTCAGCAGTGGGTGTGGCAAAATGGCTCGACATTCAACGGTGTGCGCCTCGAGCTAAGTTTCACGTACATGTATGAAAATTGGTATACACATGTAACTCTCCAATACCTACAAAAAGTCTCTTGGAGCAAAATCCGAAACCCAACAGGAAGTCAGTTATTTTTATTTTTATGAGCAAATTTTGTGTCATTTTTGTCATTTCCATGCGTTGTATTTTGATGAACTCCTCCTACAGATTAATTCAGATCATCACCAAATTTGGTATGCCTAATCTGAAGGCTTTTGTGCTGTTAAATTGCGAAGATTTTGAGTTTTCGTTGAAGAGCGTGTGTGTGGCGGCCTGGCGAATTTCGATGATTCGCCATGAAACAGGAAGTAGCTATAACTCTGACATACAATGTACAATCTGCCCCAAACTTCACATGTTTGATAAGACTCCTGACCTGAACAGATTGACATGCCCATATTCAGTTATAGTCATAGCGCCACCTATTGGCAGCAGGAAATGACATATTTTACGCTGCGACAAACTACTACTAGAAATTTTTGACATCAATGTCTTTTTTGTGGTAGGTCTAATCTAAAGGCCTGTGCGATGTTAAATTGTGCCCACCATCGAAATGGTACATGACAGCATCTTCGAACAGCAAAGCAGTGGATGGGCTGATATGGGAGGATAAGGGCACAGACTTTAAATTAACTTTTAGTAAGAAAGGTTTACATTTTCTACATCTTAATGTTAGAAGTCTATTACCAAAAATTGAGGAAATAAGACAATTTGTGAAACAATTAAAGATCGGGGTTATCTGTTTAATGGAAAGTTGGTTAGATGAAACTATAAGTGATGAGGAAATCGGCATTAGTGAAGTGAAGTGTGAGAATGACTTGACTTCTATGTGTACATTTTTTGAAGTGTTTAGAAGCTGCACTTTAAAAAAAATAAAAGACATTTACTGGTTACTTTCTTACTGTTATTTCAAAAAATCACCATGACAAAACCATTCAAGCTATCCAAAATTCATTCGCACCTGTTCTGTAAGATAAATTCTTTAAACAGTGGTAAAAGAGGATGTGGTGCTGAACCTTCAAGAGTCACTCAAAACGTATCTGTCCATAAAGCCTATAAAGAATTATTCTTAATATACAGTTCACAATACTTCAGCTTGTTATTCTAATTAAGTGAGGGTCATTTTATCAGTAAAATACATAAAATTCATATTATTTTTCTTTGAAAGATTTCTATAAATGATTTAAATCATACTCGTTTCTACAATATTTATTTAAAAGTAATCCTATAGCTCTGTCTGGCGGCCATTATTGGTACTAAGAATTGCAAACTTGATTTATAAGTTATGATAGTTTTAATTTTATGCTGGCTCTTGAAAATGATAAAGGTATGAAACTTACTGTGCTTCCTTCAAATGATGACGTCTACGTATATAAAAGTTATGAAGAGTTGGAATGAAAAATTTTAAAGATATAGTAAAATAACTGTTGTATTTTTTAATGTTACTTTAATAAATGGCTATGGCAACAACATTTAAGGTATCCTAAACCCATACGCAATTTAACATCTTCAGTATATTGGCATCATGTTGAAAAAGTTTGGTGTGAACTACTTGTGTCTTCTTGGAGGAGTATGAATTCATTTACAGGCAGATTTTATCATAAATCCACAATAAAATTTCTGTGTTGTTGTTTGTTTATTTTTTTATTTTTTATCATAGGAAGATAACTGACCCTTTACTCTCCTTTTTAATAAATGTGCTTATAAACCAAGAACAAGCTATTTATAGCTGTATTTTGAAACTGCTTACTACTGACTATTAATATTGGGACAAGGCTTTATAAAGCATGAACTGACTATTTACTTTTTGAGTTTTAAATTATTATTTGCAGCACAAATAAGGTTTTTTTAGGATTTTTAAAAATCCCTAAAACTGTCAGAAAAGGATAAGGCCTAAATTTACTATGTGAGTGGCAAAATTTATTTGTTTTTATAACTATAATTCATAAACTATGAAATTATACAAAATGTATAAAAAAGTACAACAGTTATTGTTTTCCAATGTTTTTTATTTATTAAATTTTTTGGGGGGATTTACATTTTAAAAAATTAGCCTACTGCAATCATTCTAAACAGCTTGAATAAAACCTGTTAAAATTTATTATAGACCACTGTAACTGTGTATAATCTAACAAACAAGTTTATTATGAAAATGGAAGTGTGTACACCAGATAAATTGGACGATAAAAAAAATATAATAGTCAATAGTATAATAGAGCATGTTTTAGGTTTTTTATGCGTTTAGATGCAGAAATGGACAAATCAAATGTAAAATAAAATGTAATTGATTTAATTAAATATAGATTAATTCTTGTTAGAGCAAAATAATAATTAAATAAATAAATACATACACACATAAAAAAGCAGCCAAGATGAATGAGTTTCATTTTTATATAGATTAAAATTGAAGACCGAAGCAGCTGATATATGCGGTCACTTAATATTCAAATCCAGTAGATCCACTTCAGATTTATTTCTCAACAGTTTATGTTCACGTGGCTGTTTTCGTTTATATCCGCCAAGCTATTATGTATTTTGAAATAATCTTGTCCGTGATGTGTTCGTTCGTACGACGAAAGGAAGAATTCTGCAGCTCGAGAGATATATGTTATTCTGGCAGTCGCGCTTTCAAATAGTCTTGCACACTTAAACGGGTCACAAACACCTGCATTTAGCTCTTGTTGTGTTATAATGGGTGTATTGTGTGCATTTATGGCAATATTTTATTTTAAAAAGCTCTTAAACAAGAATAAATTCGTTCGTTTTGAGCTCGACACTGTACACGCTGATCGGAGCCGTGATTTCAGATATAGGCAGCCACAAATATTTCATTTTCACACAAACAGTTCAAAAACATCTTAATTTAGCTCTTGGTGTGTTCTAATTGGTGAAATTGTGTGATGTCGCTGCAATACTTTATTTTTAATAGCTATAAAACAAGAATAAACTCGTTTTTTTTCTGAGCTCGTCATTCCACACGCTCATGCTCAGAGCGGTGATTCATCTCTCGTATTTCTCACGTATCACTGACCACACATCAATCAATCAATCACCTTTATTTATATAGTGCTTTAAACAAAATACATTGCGTCAAAGCACTGCACAACATTCATTTGGAAAACAGTGTGTCAATAATGCAAAATGATAGTTAAAGGCAGTTCATCATTGAGTTCAGTTATGTCATCTCTGTTCAGTTTAAATAGTGTCTGTGCATTTATTTGCAATCAAGTCAATGATATCGCTGTAGATGAAGTGACCCCAACTAAGCAAGCCAGAGGTGACAGCGGCAAGGAACCGAAGCTCCATCGGTGACAGAATGGAGAAAAAAACCTTGGGAGAAACCAAACTCATTTGGGGGGCCAGTTCTCCTCTGACCAGACGAAACCAGTAGTTCAATTCCAGGCTGCAGCAAAGTCAGATTGTGCAGAAGAATCATCTGTTTCCTGTGGTCTTGTCCTGGTGGTCCTCTGGGACAAGGTATTTACAGGGGATCTGTATCTGGGGCTCTAGTTGTGCTGGTCTCTGCTGTCTTTCAGGGCAGTAGAGGTCCTTTCTAGGTGTTGATCAACCATCATGTCTGGATACGTACTGGATCCGGGTGACTGCAGTGACCCTCTGGTCTGGATACAGACTGGATTTGGTAGCCACGGTGACCTCGGAACAAGAGAGAAACAGACAAATATTAGCATAGATGCCATTCTTCTAATGATGTAGAAGGTACATAGGGTGTTATGTGAAGTGTTTCCGGTTCCGGTTTACCTAATTAATGCAGACTAAATATCCTTTAACGGATTTGGATATTAAAAGCATATTAGTATGTTATGTGTATGCCAGGTTAAAGAGATGGGTCTTTAATCTAGATTTAAATCTAGATGTATTCTACATACATGTGTATATGAATACATATTCTACATGTATCTGCTCCGTTTATTATTATTATTACGGTACCAAATGAATCGCCTTTTTGAAGGCCTAAATATACTCAAAAATTCAGGAAAATTTGCACACACCTCCTAACTGGCGTAAATTTACGTCTGATATGGGTTTCAGCAGTGGGTGTGGCAAAATGGCTCGACGTTCAACGGTGTGCGCCTCGAGCTAAGTTTCACGTACATGTATGAAAATTGGTATACACATGTAACTCTCCAATACCTACAAAAAGTCTCTTGGAGCAAAATCCGAAACCCAACAGGAAGTCAGTTATTTTTATTTTTATGAGCAAATTTTGTGTCATTTTTGTCATTTCCATGCGTTGTATTTTGATGAACTCCTCCTACAGATTAATTCAGATCATCACCAAATTTGGTATGCCTAATCTGAAGGCTTTTGTGCTGTTAAATTGCGAAGATTTTGAGTTTTCGTTGAAGAGCGTGTGTGTGGCGGCCTGGCGAATTTCGATGATTCGCCATGAAACAGGAAGTAGCTATAACTCTGACATACAATGTACAATCTGCCCCAAACTTCACATGTTTGATAAGACTCCTGACCTGAACAGATTGACATGCCCATATTCAGTTATAGTCATAGCGCCACCTATTGGCAGCAGGAAATGACATATTTTACGCTGCGACAAACTACTACTAGAAATTTTTGACATCAATGTCTTTTTTGTGGTAGGTCTAATCTAAAGGCCTGTGCGATGTTAAATTGTGCCCACCATCGAAATGGTACATGACAGCATCTTCGAACAGCAAAGCAGTGGATGGGCTGATATGGGAGGATAAGGGCACAGACTTTAAATTAACTTTTAGTAAGAAAGGTTTACATTTTCTACATCTTAATGTTAGAAGTCTATTACCAAAAATTGAGGAAATAAGACAATTTGTGAAACAATTAAAGATCGGGGTTATCTGTTTAATGGAAAGTTGGTTAGATGAAACTATAAGTGATGAGGAAATCGGCATTAGTGAAGTGAAGTGAAGTGAAGTGAAGTGAAGTGACATTCAGCCAAGTATGGTGACCCATACTCAGAATTTGTGCTCTGCATTTAACCCATCCGAAATGCACACACACAGAGCAGTGAACACACACACACACACTGTGAGCACACACCCGGAGCAGTGGGCAGCCATTTATGCTGCGGCGCCCGGGGAGCAGTTGGGGGGTTCGATGCCTTGCTCAAAGGCACCTAAGTCGTGGTATTGAAGGTTAATGTATTAATAATTAATAATTACTGTATAGTTAGGAAGGACCAGAATAGAAAGGGGGGCGGAGTCTGTGTATATGTGCGTTCAGATGTGGCTTTTAACTGTAGAGATGACATTGCTAGTGATTTAGAGATTGTTTTGATGGACATATGTTTACCAAAAACAAATCCCATTTTATTGGGGGCTTGCTACAGACCGCCAGGCCATTCGACTTTTTATGATAAGTTAGAACAAGTTCTCTTGAGACTATCAAATGAAGAGAGCTCTGAGATTATTTTAATTGGGGATATGAACACAAATGTGGCAGGCAGTGCCCATCCTTACGGCAAAATACTGGAGGACCTATGTCACTGTTTTGGTCTTGAACAGCTGGTAAAACAGTCCACGAGAATAAGTAAGACTTGTGAGAGTAATATAGATCTGATCTTAGTATCAGACAAAACTAAAATATCTCAAAGTGGTACTATAACTTACGGTATAAGTGACCATAATATAATTATTATTTTTTTTACTCTCACAATTTTTTACTCTCACAAGACTGTACTATCCAGATAATTTAAACATTATTCCCAGGAAACTTTCAGGATGCATGTTTGATGAGGTGGATTGGTCCCCTGTTGTAAATTGTTCATGTGTTAATATAGCATGGTCACAATTTAAAGATATATTTTTAAAAACCATCAATAAAGTGACCCTTCTTAGACAGATCAGAGTCAAACAGCGTTCTAGTGCATGGTTTGACAAAGGTATACATGATGCTATTAAAACCAGGGAAAAAGCACTTAAAATTTTCATAGAACAAAAAATCATGCTGATTTTATTTTATACAGTATTGTTCAAAATAATAGCAGTACAATGTGACTAACCAGAATAATCAAGGTTTTTAGTATATTTTTTATTGCTACGTGGCAAACAAGTTACCAGTAGGTTCAATAGATTGTCAGAAAACAAACAAGACCCAGCATTCATGATATGCACGCTCTTAAGGCTGTGCAATTGGGCAATTAGTTGAAAGGGGTGTGTTCAAAAAAATAGCAGTGTCTACCTTTGACTGTACAAACTCAAAACTATTTTGTACAAACATTTTTTTTTCTGGGATTTAGCAATCCTGTGAATCACTAAACTAATATTTAGTTGTATGACCACAGTTTTTTAAAACTGCTTGACATCTGTGTGGCATGGAGTCAACCAACTTGTGGCACCTCTCAGCTGTTATTCCACTCCATGATTCTTTAACAACATTCCACAATTCATTCACATTTCTTGGTTTTGCTTCAGAAACAGCATTTTTGATATCACCCCACAAGTTCTCATTTGGATTAAGGTCTGGAGAGTGGGCTGGCCACTCCATAACATTAATTTTGTTGGTTTGGAACCAAGACTTTGCCCGTTTACTAGTGTGTTTTGGGTCATTGTCTTGTTGAAACAACCATTTCAAGCGCATGTCCTCTTCAGCATAGGGCAACATGACCTCTTCAAGTATTTTAACATATGCAAACTGATCCATGATCCCTGGTATGCGATAAATAGGCCCAACACCATAGTAGGAGAAACATGCCCATATCATGATGCTTGCACCTCCATGCTTCACTGTCTTCACTGTGTACTGTGGCTTGAATTCAGAGTTTGGGGGTCGTCTCACAAACTGCCTGTGGCCCTTGGACCCAAAAAGAACAATTTTACTCTCATCAGTCCACAAAATGTTCCTCCATTTCTCTTTAGATGTGTTCTTTGGCAAATTGTAACCTCTTCTGCACATGCCTTTTTTTTAACAGAGGGACTTTGCGGGGGATTCTTGAAAATAGATTAGCTTCACACAGACGTCTTCTAACTGTCACAGTACTTACAGGTAACTCCAGACTGTCTTTGATCATCCTGGAGGTGATCATTGGCTGAGCCTTTGCCATTCTGGTTATTCTTCTATCCATTTTGATGGTTGTCTTCCGTTTTCTTCCACGTCTCTCTGGTTTTGCTCTCCATTTTAAGGCATTGGAGATCATTTTAGCTGAACAGCCTATCATTTTTTGCACCTCTTTATAGGTTTTCCCCTCTCTAATCAACTTTTTAATCAAAGTACGCTGTTCTTCTGAACAATGTCTTGAACGACCCATTTTCCTCAGCTTTCAAATGCATGTTCAACAAGTGTTGGCTTCATCCTTAAATAGGGGCCACCTGATTCACACCTGTTTCTTCACAAAATTGATGACCTCAGTGATTGAATGCCACACTGCTATTTTTTTGAACACACCCCTTTCAACTAATTCAACTAATTGCCCAATTGCACAGCCTTAAGAACGTGCATATCATGAATGCTGGGTCTCATTTGTTTTCTGAGAATCTACTGAACCTACTGGTAACTTGTTTGCCACGTAGCAATAAAAAAATATACGAAAAACCTTGATTATTCTGGTTAGTCACATTGTACTGCTATTATTTTGAACAATACTGTATAAACAAGCAATAAATAAGACTCAGGAACTTATTAGAAATGCTAAATCAACCCATTATAAGAATGATATATCAAATAATAAAGATAACCCAAAAAAGTTATGGAAGACTTTAAAGGAATTGGGGGCGGCTAAGACAAATACTATGAAACCAAGAAGCACAGGACTAACAATTAAGGGTGTTCTAAATTTTAATAAGAAAGAGGTTGCTAATTATTTTAATATTTATTTCACTTCTATTGCAGAACAGCTGGTCTCAAATCTTCAACATTCCTATGGGTTTTTTTAATATTGATAGGGTGAAATCATTCTACAATAAACTTGGATCATTGCCAAACTTATTTCCTTACGGAAGGTTGAGGTAGGGGAGATGGAAAAAAAGCTATTACAGTTAGACTGCTCTAAGGGCCCTGGGTTAGATGGGTTATCTCATCGGTTTTTACAAGATACTGCTGCCCAAATAGACCCATACATCTCACATATTTTTAACCTGTCCGTTGAAACTGGTGTTTTCCCGAATGACCTTAAGAGGGCCAAGGTAGTCCCCCTTTTTAAAAAGGGAAATAGCCACGATCCTACAGAACTACAGACCAGTCTCTATTTTATGCACAGTATCAAAAATATTTGAAAGGTTGGTCAATGAGCAATTTAATGAATACATGAATAAAAACAACTTAATGTTTAAATTCCAATCCGGATTCAGGAAGTCACATTCTACCGAATCACGCCTACTCTATTTATCCGACATCATACACAGGGAAATAGATAATGGAAATCTCTGCGGAATGGTGTTATTGGATCTTCAAAAGGCATTTGATACGGTGAACCATGACAGACTGATTGCCAAACTTGAAGCCTTAGGGGCAGACAGCTCCACCTGTAGATGGTTTAGATCTTACCTATCAGGGAGGGAACAATTAGTAGCCTTAGGGGGAGTATTGTCAGACCCTTGTATAGTTGAATGTGGAGTTCCACAAGGAAGTATTCTTGGACCGTCCTTATTTTTAACATATATTAATGATATGGCAGGCTCCTGTTCATGTGAATTATTTCTTTACGCGGATGACTCTGCACTTTTAATGTCTCATAAACAACAATCCACTCTAGAGAGTAACCTGAGCTCTGAGTTATCTTCTGTAAACAACTGGCTGATTGATAATATGCTGTCTCTACATTTTGAAAAGACTGAGGCCATTTTGTTTGGCTCAAAATATTAATTAAATAGATGCTCGAAATTTATGGTTATTTTGAAAAATGTTGAGGTCAGTAAAAAAAACGTCAGTAAAATATCTGGGTTGCATCCTAGAAAACAACTTGGATGGCAGAAAGATGGCCAATAAGGTTCTGAGTAAAGTCACTGGGCTTACAAAGTTTTTAGCCAGAAATTCTACATTTTTAGATAGGTCAACAATGATAATTTTAGCTAACACTTTAATTTTAAACCAGTTTGAATATGCATGCACCTCCTTGGTTTGAAGGCCTAACAAAACGACTTAAAGGGAGGTTGCAAGCAGCACAAAATAAATTAATAAGAGTAATTTTAAACATGGGCCATAGGTCTCATATAGGTAGGTCACAATTTGTTGAGCTTAACTGGCTTCCTGTTGAGTCGTGTGTTTTTATGTCAAGACTGACCATGACCCATAAAATATTTTACGGTAATGTCCCAAATTATTTGTTGTGTCTTATTAATAAGGTGAAGGACACACACACTATTTACACTCGTGGCAGTATATCAGACCTCTGTCCTTATGCATTCAAGACAATGCTAGGGAAAGAAACATATGCCTATATAGGGGCAGTTGAGTGGAACAAGTTAGACCGGCAAATTAAAGTGATTTCAAGTATGAACTCTTTTAAAAAGAGGACTAAGGACTGGTTATTAGAGAGGGTAGCGGAATAGGACCAGGGGCCAGTTAATGACTATATTTTTGCTTATTTAAGGAAAATGTTTGTACAGTATGTTATGTCACTGATTATTACACAATATGCAATTGTCTTGTCCTGATGTTATGTGTTGAGGACCACAATGGAAATAAGTCCTGGACTTTGTGTTTTTATCCTCGATTGTATCTGATGCCTTTTTGTTTTATGTTTACTGTAAGGCTTTCTTGATATAATTAAACAAATCAAATCAAATCAAATCAAATCAAATGTGAAGATCTTGAGTTTTCGTTAAAGGGCGTGTCCATGACGCCGTGACAAAATTCAAAGTCTCGCCATGGGAATAAAAGATGTTATAACTCAGGCATAAAATGTCCTATCTTCCCCAAACTTCATATGTGTGATAAGAATCCTGGCCTGAACACTTCTGTAGGCCAATATTCCATCGGGTGTGGCAAAATGGCTCGATAGTGCCACCTATACACATTCAATGGAGTGCGCCTCGAGCTATGTTTCACGTACATGTACAAAAATCGGTACACACATGTAACACACCAATACCTACAAAAAAGTCTCTTGGTATGAAATCTGAATCTCAACAGGAAGTCTATTATTTTGAATTTTCCCTGCAAAATTGGTGTTGTTTTTGCCATTTTCAGGGGTTGTACTTTAACGAACTCCTCCTAGAGATTTATTCAGATCAACACCAAACTTGGTCAGTGTAATCTTAAGCCCTTTGCTATGTTAAATTGCGAAGATCTTGAGGTTTCATTAAAGGGCGTGTCCATGGCGGCCTGACAAATTTCGATGTTTCGCCATGAAAAAGGAAGTTGCTGTAACACAGACATACAATGTCCAATCTGCACCAAACTTCACATGTTAAATAAGACTTCTGCCGTTAACAGATCTACATGCCCATTTTCAGTTATAGTCATAGTGCCACCTGCTGGCAACAGGAAGTGGCATATTTTAAGCTGTGACAAAGTACTCCTAGAAATCTTTTGACATTAATGTATTTTTTGTGGTCAGTCTAATCTAAAGGCCTGTGCAATGTTAAATTATGGAGATCTTGAGTTTTTGTTAAAGGGTGTGTCCATGGCACAATGACAAAATTTGATGTCTAGCCACAGGAAAAGAAGTTTTAACTCAGGCATAAAATGTTCGATCTTCCCCAAACTTCACATGTTCGATAAGAGTCCAGGCCTCAACACATCTGAAGGCCAATATTCCATTAAAATGATAGCGCCACCTGCTGGCAACAGGAAGACTGGCACATATAAATGATTTTGACATATTCCACTTATATTTACGACTTTAAATGCATATTTCTCGCCGTTCGCCAATTTACTAAAGCCACTCGCTGGCGGTGAGCCTGGGGGCGAGGGCCCGTTCATCGCTGTTTGCAGCTTTAATTATTATTATTATACTTCTTCTCCAAAATGAATCGCATTTTTGAGGGCCTAAACATGCTCGAAAAGTCATGAGACTTTGCACAGACCTCAGAACTGGCGAAAATTTACGTCTGATATGGGTTTCAGAAGTGGGTGTAGCAAAATGGCTCGACAGCGCCACCTATACACGTTCAACGGTGCTAAGTTGAGGTAAGTTTCACGTACATGCATGAAATTGGTATACACATGTAACTCTCCAATACCTACAAAAAAGTATCTTGGAGCAAAATCCAAAACCCAACAGGAAGTCATTTTTTTAGAGATTTCTAGAGATTAATTCAGATCAGCACCAAATTTGTTATGCTATGTTATGTTATGTTTAAAAAGGAAGTTGCTATAACTCAGACATAAAATGTCCAATCTGCCCCAAACTTCACATTATTGTTAAGACTCCGGACCGGAATAGAATGACATGCCCATATTCAGTTATAGTAATAGTGCCACCTATTGGCAACAGGAAGTTTCATATTTTACACTGTGACGAACTACTCCTAGAAATTTTATGACATCAATGTCTTTTTTTGTGGTCAGTTTAATCTAAAGGCCAGTGCAAAGTTCAGTTGTGAATATCTTGAGGTTTCTTGAAAAGGCGTGTCCATGGCGCCGTGACAAAGTTCGATGTCTCGCCATGGGAATAAAAGATGTTATAACTCATGCATTAAATGTCCGATCTTGCCCAAACTTCATATGTTTGATAAGAATCCTGGTCTGAACACATCTGAAGGCCAATAGTCCATCGGGTGTGGCAAAATGGCTCTATAGCGCCACCTATACACATTCAATGGAGTGCGCCTCGAGCTATGTTTCATGTACATGTACAAAAATTGGTACACACATGTAACACACCAATACCTACAAAAAAGTATCTTGGTAAGAAATCCGAATCCCAACAGGAAGTCAGGTATTTTGAATTTTCCCTGCAAAATTGGTGTTGTTTTTGCCATTTTCAGGGGTTGTACTTTAACGAACTCCTCCTAGAGTTTCACATATATGAAATAACTAAAATATTTTTTTCAACTTTAGCATGATAATTAATTATATTATATAAATTATAGAATGTTTTATAAATGAAATAACTGAAATGTTTTTTCAACCTTTAATTGTTTTAGAATGTTAGAATGTATATATATATATATATATATATATATATATATATATATATATATATATATATATATATATAAATGTGAAATAACTGAAATGTTTTAGATTATATAAATTACATAATGTTTTATATTTAAATGTGAAATAACTAAATGTTTTTCAACCTTTAATTGTTTTAGATTATATAAATTATAGAATGTTTTATATATAAATGTAAAATAACTAAATGTTTTTCAACCTTTAATTGTTTTAGATTATATAAATTATAGAATGTTTTATATATATATATATAAATGTGAAATAACTAAAATGTTTTTTCAAGTTTAGCATAATTATTATATTATATAAATTATAGAATGTTTTATATATATAAATGTGAAATAACTGAATGTCAAATATATGAAATAAGTTAAATGTTTTTTTCAACTTTAGCATGATTATTAACTATATTATATAAATTATATAAATTATAGAATGTTTTATATATAAATGTGAAATAACTCAAATGTTTTTCAACCTTTAATTGCTTTAGATTATGTATATTATATAAATTATAGAATGTTTTATATATATAAATGTAGAACACATCGATCCCATTTGTATTCTGCTCATGAATGTAGTGGGAGGGGGGAGAAGCCATATAACTACACACACACACACACACACACACACAAACATAACCGTATAACTGACACAAACTTCAAACAACCTAACTGACACAAACTTCAAACAACCGGCAAATAGCTTCTGTCAAAACCACATGATCGATGCGTGGGGAGTGTTTCCTATACCGTAAAAACTACCCGTCAAAAACCATGATTTAGAACTAACTAGGTCAATAGGATAAAACCTTCTGTCAAAACCACATGATCGATACGTGGGGAGTCTTTCCTATACCATAAAAACTACCCGTCAAAAACCATGATTTAGAACTAACTAGGTCAATAGGGTAAAACCGTCTGTCAAAACCACGATCAATGCGTGGGAAGGGGTCATAGGTTAACCCATGAACTCATTCGGAAAGTTCAGCCCATCCATCATAAGGTTACCGGAAGTTCAACCTGTCAAAAGGTCAAAGGTCGAAGTTGTGAAGCGCAGTGTTCGGAATGACATACTATCACACAACTCCTTCTATATTTTAGTATGCTGCGTGTTTCGTGTGAATAGTAAGTGAATGTTTTATATGCATGGAATGCCCGGATTACCTGCTACATTTGCTGAAATTTCATGTATGCATCTGAAGACAACACACTCCATGTAATGTTTCATCTTCAAACATGTGAGTGAACTAGAGACGGGAATAGTAATTATAAAACACTTTTATACATACATGTTACTGTAAACTACAAACTATCACCTATCTAAAACAATATCGCAAGTAGGACATGAATTGTACTTTAATCTCTGCAGCACATTTCCGATCAAGTCAAATGACATCACCTTTATCTCTATAGTGCTTTATACAATACAGATTATTTTAAAGATATTGAATAATAAAATATTGAAGTAATATAATATTTAAATATTTTTTTGGCAGAGTCTATTTACAATAACTCTTAAATAAGCCCACCAATGCCTGGCTGTGATAAGCAGCACTGCAAAAGAAGCCCATTTATCTCTAATAGCAGTAGTGCAGCGAGTAAAATATGTGTCATGAATGACCCAGGTTCGAGGCCATCCTTCACCAAAACTTGTTCTAGGCTACTCCTTTTCCCACCAAATATCAGATCAAAAAATAATAAAGAAAATATTTGAAAATTTGAAATAAAGCAAAAAAATATATTTTTAAGTATGATAATTTAAACACACTATGTTATTGCATACTGTTTACAGTACTGAAATATAAATATCTGCCACCTAATCAATATTTACAAAATTATTATTAGTTCTGTTCAGTATGTCAAGTCCATTAATTTCTGAAATTAGTTCAATTGGGCAATATAGCATCCTTTACTAGTATGAATCCTTAACTAACAAGCCTTTTAGAAAAACACATTAGTACATTTATTTGTGATGTAACATTAATTCAGCAGCTGTGCTGAATCAATGTTTTGTCATGTGACAACACTTTAGCATACTACTCTGAAACATTTATTGCTTATTGTATACTGTTTCACACAATATTCTTTAAAAATAGTAGGCAGTATACACTGTGTACTGGGCAGTAAGCAGTATGCAGTAAGCAAGTTGTTTTAGTACAGCCAAAGCAGCAAGTTCCATCTGCTCCAGTATAGTTAAGAATTGAATCAATATTGACATATCAGTTTGAGCTGGATTCAGACCCAGAGACTATGCAAGCATGGATATTGCAAGACTGGAGAGGATGAGGGACGGATAATGCCTGCTACCAGAGAATCATGTATATACCTCTCCATGGCCTCCCGCTCCAGACCCGACAGAGAGTAAAGGCGCCCCCTAGGTGGAGAAGTGCCAGGAACCAGGTCAATCACACAGTCGTACGGGCGGTGTGGAGGCAGAGATGAAGCTCGGGACCTACTGAAAACCGATCTCAAATCATGGTAAGCCTCCGGTACATCCACCGAGTTAGTCAGCTCCTCCTGCAACACAGAATGAGACAAGACAGGGGGAAAAGCAGCAGCCAAACACTGAGCTAAACAGAAAGGGCTCCAAGCCAAAATAGAACTACGGGCCCAATCAATATGAGGGTTATGTTTAACCAACCAGGTGTGACCCAACACCACTGGAGCGGTGGGCGAGTGAATGAGGTGAAATCTAATCTTCTCAGCATGATTACCAGACAAGGTTAATGTGACAAACTGAGTGGTGTGAGTGATATTAGTGAGATGGGTGCCACAAAGTGTCCTGGTAGAAATCGGTTCGGCAAGTGCTACAGCCGAAATCCCCAGACGAGTTGCCAGTCTGGAATCCATGAAGCCGCCCTCCGCTCCAGAGTCAATCAATGCTGAAACCTGGAAAACAGCTCCCCCAAACTGTACTGAAGCTTGGAACTCTGAACGGCAACCAGGTGGCAGTCGAGTTGTAGTGATGCTCACTATGCGCTCTCCCTTGCTTGAAAAGCGTCGCCCTGCCACAGGGCACGCCGCTACCACGTGACCCGCCTCACCGCAGTACAGACAGAGCTGATTATCCAAGCGATGGCGTCGCTCTCCTATTGTCAGCCGTGCTCTCCCAATCTGCATGGGCTCCTCCTCCGGGAGGATGCGGCGTTGAGACATCGTGGGGAATCCCCTCTCTACGGTGCCGAGAACGGAGAGTAATCCGGTCATCGACCCGAATGGCGAGATCGATAAGCCCATCCAAGCCAGGGGGCAGCTCTAGTGAATAGATCTCATCCTTCACCTGCTCAGCCAGGCCGTGGAGGAAGTGATCCCAGGGAGCCTTCTCATTCCAGCCGCAGGACGCGGCGAGCGTGCGGAACTGAATAGAGTAACCGGACACTGACTGCTCTCTCTGCTGAAGCAGCGACAATGCTCGTGCTGCCTCAATACCGCGTGCCGAGTGGTCAAAAACCTTGCGCAGCTCCCTCGAGAATGCCTCAAACGACGCACAACAGTCATGTTTGCTGTCCCACATAGCCGTTCCCCACTAACTCGCTTGACCAACCAGGAGAGTGATGACGAACGCCACCCGGGATTGCTCCGTGGGGAAACAGGAAGGCTGGAGAGTGAAAGTCAGCGAAGACTGGGACAGAAATGATCGACATGAGTTGGGCTCACCCGAGTATGGAGCGGGTGGATTTAGTCGCGGTTCCGTGTGGCGAGGAGCAGGTGGGACAGACGGGGAATCCGGAACAGACGGGGCAGCTGAGGGGCTGGCCTGCAGCTGGTCAAGCCGTTCGGCTAGCCGGTTGAGCCGGAGAGCGATCTCCGAGTAGGCGCGACGAGAAGCTGCAATTTCCTCCTGCTGTCGACCCAGAAGAGGGCCCTGCTGCTGAAGAGCTCGGTGCAGCTCCGTTTCCTCTGCTGAATCCATCCTTGGTCAGTAGATTCTGTCACGGGTGCGCGCTGGACAGAGGACTCAGATGCAGAGTAAAGAAATAGGAGAATCTTTTCAGTGGCAATTAAGGGTTACGCGTACCCGTAGGGCTTCGTACCCTATCTATGTGGTTCAGACCCTGGTTTCTGACTTTGGGTCCCACTCTATGTCCGTGTTGTCATTGCAAGATGCTAATGACAGACGCTTCCCTCATGGGCTGGGGAGCGGCATTAGTTGGCTGTCCAGCCCAAGGGATCTGGAGAGGTCATCTTCTCCAATTGGCACATCAATTGCCTCGAAATGAAGACTGTATGGAGTACCTCAAGGCTCAGTTCTAGGGCCGCTACTCTTCATGCTTTATATGTTACCCTTGGGAGATATCATCAGGAAACATGGTGTTAGCTTTCACTGTTATGCTGATGATACGCAGCTCTATATTTCCTCGCAGCCCGGTGAAACACACCAATTTGAAAAACTAATGGAATGCATAGTCGATATAAAAAATTGGATGACGAGTAATTTCTTACTGCTAAATTCAGAAAAAACAGAGGTGTTAATCATAGGGCCTAAAAACTCTACTTGTAATAACCTAGAACACTGTCTAAGACTTGATGGTTGCTCTGTCAATTCTTCGTCATCAGTTAGGAACCTAGGTGTGCTACTTGATCGCAATCTTTCCTTAGAAAGCCACGTTTCTAGCATTTGTAAAACTGCATTTTTCCATCTCAAAAATATATCTAAATTACGGCCTATGCTCTCAATGTCAAATGCAGAAATGTTAATCCATGCATTTATGACTTCAAGGTTAGACTATTGTAATGCTTTATTGGGTGGTTGTTCTGCACGCTTGGTAAACAAACTACAGCTAGTCCAAAATGCAGCAGCAAGAGTTCTTACTAGAACCAGGAAGTATGACCATATTAGCCCGGTCCTGTCCACACTGCACTGGCTCCCTATCAAACATCGTATAGATTTTAAAATATTGCTTATTACTTATAAAGCCCTGAATGGTTTAGCACCTCAGTATTTGAATGAGCTCCTTTTACATTATACTCCTCTACGTCCGCTACGTTCTCAAAACTCAGGCAATTTGATAATACCTAGAATATCAAAATCAACTGCGGGCGGCAGATCCTTTTCCTATTTGGCGCCTAAACTCTGGAATAACCTACCTAACATTGTTCGGGAGGCAGACACACTCTTGCAGTTTAAATCTAGATTAAAGACCCATCTCTTTAACCTGGCATACACATAACATACTAATATGCTTTTAATATCCAAATCCGTTAAAGGATTTTTAGGCTGCATTAATTAGGTAAACTGGAACCGGAACACTTCACATAACACCGTACTTTCTACATCATTAGAAGAATGGCATCTACGCTAATATTTGTCTGTTTCTCTCTTGTTCCGAGGTCACCGTGGCCACCAGATCCAGTCTGTGTCCAGATCAGAGGGTCACTGCAGTCACCCGGATCCAGTACGTATCCAGACTAGATGGTGGATCAGCACCTAGAAAGGACCTCTACTGCCCTGAAAGACAGCGGAGACCAGGACAACTAGAGCCCCAGATACAGATCCCCTGTAAAGACCTTGTCTCAGAGGACCACCAGGACAAGACCACAGGAAACAGATGATTCTTCTGCACAATCTGACTTTGCTGCAGCCTGGAATTGAACTACTGGTTTCGTCTGGTCAGAGGAGAACTGGCCCCCCAACTGAGCCTGGTTTCTCCCAAGGTTTTTTTCTCCATTCTGTCACCGATGGAGTTTCGGTTCCTTGCCGCTGTCGCCTCTGGCTTGCTTAGTTGGGGTCACTTCATCTACAGCGATATCATTGACTTGATTGCAAATTAAAACAGACACTATTTCAACTGAACAGAGATGACATAACTAAATTCAATGATGAACTGCCTTTAACTATCATTTTGCATTATTGAGACACTGTTTTCCAAATGAATGTTGTTCAGTGCTTTGGCGCAATGTATTTTGTTTAAAGCACTATATAAATAAAGGTGATTGATTGATTGATTGACTGTATTTCTGACCCTGAAATACTTCCTCCAGCAGTTGAGAGGCTGCCATGTCCTAGTGCGGGTGGACAACACATCTGTAGTCTCTTACATAAATCGCCAGGGCGGACTGCAGTCACGCCGCTCAAACGAGTTAGCGAACCAGGTTCTGCTTCGGGCACAGGACAAGACCACAGGGGTGGTCCAGTCAGGAGAGATCTTTTCTCAGGCACAGGGGACAGTACTTCTTCCCCGGCCTGAGCTCTGGAACCTTCACGTCTGGCCCCTGAGGGGGACCAACTAGAGATGCTGGCCTTCCAGCCACAGTAATAGAGACTATTCTAAGTGCTAGGACTCTCTCCACTAGAAGAACTTATGCCCTCATATGGAGTGTTTTTGAGGGATGGTGCATGACACACCATGCAGACCCAGCTCACTGCCAAATTGTTTCAGTACTCAAGTTCCTGCAAGAGAAATTGTCCTCAGGCACATGCCCTAGTACTCTCAGAACTTACATGGCAGCTAGTTTGCTAGTTTGGCTTGCCATGTTTTGATTGACTGGGTTTCTATGGGGAAGCACCCTCTAGTCGCCCGCTTCATTCATGGGGCTCAGAGGTTAAGGCACCCACTAGAGCTACGGCCCCTTCAGGGTATTTAGCCGTAGTGCTCGAGGGGCTGGCACCCCTTTTGAACCATTACAATCAGCGCTTGCCAGGCTTCTGACTCTAAAGATGTTTTTTCTTATGGCAATTACCTCTCTAAGGAGAATTCAGGATTTACAGGCTTTGTCAGTCCTGCCATCCTGTTCTGAATTTGCCCCTAGGCAAGTCAAAGCTATTTTGCATCCTCACCCTAATTATCTTCCAAATGTTCCTTACTGTATCCAGTACGTGCTCTTCTGACTTACGTCCACCGCACTAGCCAGTGGCATAAGTGAGAGCAGCTTTTCATATGCCATGGGGGCCGCAACCTTGGGTGTTGTGGTGAAGGGCAGTTGCCTCCAGGCGAACAGTTTCACATTTGGTGAGGGATGCTCCTGCTCAAGTGTGTGATGCAGCAGGTTGGTCCTCTCCACACACATTTGTCAGGTTCTATAGTTTGGATGTCCATCCTACTCATTTCCAAAGACTTCTGTCCTCCGCCATTTACAACACCGGGGCAGAAAAGTCTTCACTTACTGTGTCCAGTATGTGCTCTTCAGATTTACTTCCACCACACCAGCCAGTGGCGTAAGTCAGAGCAGCTTTTCATATGCCGTGGGGGTCGCAGTCAGGAGGGCGGCTGCCACCAGGCAAACAGTTTCACATTGGGTGAGGGTTGCTATTGCCCTAGCCTATGAGGCACGTTGTCAAACTTCGCCTCTAGGATTTAGTGCCCATTCAACCAGTTGGGTTGCATCTTCAATGGTTTGAGCAAGAGGTGCGCCCTAGCAGCAAGTGTGTGATGCGGCAGGTTGGTCCTTTCCGCACACATTTGTCAGGTTCTATAGTTTGGATGTCCATCCTACTCATTTCCAAAGACGTCTGTCCTCCGCCATTTACAACACCGGGGCAGAAAAGTCTTCACTTACTGTGTCCAGTATGTGCTCTTTGCATTTGTCAGATTCTATAGTTTGGATGTCGATGCTACTCAGGGCTATGCATGTAACTAACTCTAAGGAAAGAGTATATAAGTAATAATTTCTTTTGAACTTTATTTTATTAGTCTCCTCTGTTAATGTAATGAGCCCTTTATTTCCGCCTCTATAGTGGAACGCTAATTTCGCGTCTAGAAAGGCGGGACTGGTTAATGAGACGCACGCACTTAAGAAAGGAGGAAATAATCTCATGTCGCTCTGAAACGCTCTGAAATCGTTAAGGAAAGGAGCGGATAATTAAGCACCTAGCTGGAACGGGATCAAGGTATTGTTTAGTGTGTTTAATGTTTCTGTGCATTAATATGCAGGTTAATTTATTCGTCTTGGAGAAGTGTTTAAATGTGTATCACTTGTCATGTGAAGTTATGTTAACATAAGCTTCTCTGCATTTTTAATACTGACTAAGATAACGTCATAAAAAGGGTTTTATAAATGGCTATTTGTGAAGTTGTTATATATTGTTATATATATAATATACTGTTTAATGTGGCCTTCGGCTAATGTTTGTGTTCGTAAGAGCTAATTTATGTTATTTATCTGTCCTGTAGCTCTTACGGTGTTTCAAGAAGAAAAGGGTGTAAGAAAATAAAAGGCTTTTTGAAATATCAGTATGCTTCACCGTTGTCTGGCTGGGGTTTAGCTACAGTAAGAGCTTCACCCGCATCGATACTGACGACGTGTTGTCTACGACGGGCTACGGAGGGTTTTCACGGTGCCGGCTACAGTTTCTGCTACATCGTGTCAGCATGGACTGATCAAGCTGCATCTTCAAGCCTCGTGCCTGATCTATGTTTGACAGTGGTCTCACGGATTCGATGCAATGGTCAAGTACAGCCTCATTTACGGACATTGATGCAGGTCTGTGAGTATTAAATCACTAATACAGTCTATAATACTGCATAATAAATCGCGTGTAAAGTGGTTTTGGCGTAAATTTTCGGATTCATTAAAACCTAAAAAAAGGTGAAATCTACACCTGCTCCCAGCCACGCGTAAATAGTGCATTTAACGTCTGAACGTTTTGCTCATTAATACGGCTGCATTTTAATTCACCTTAATCGGGTACATATTTACACAGCATTTTGAAAAAATATTATATATATTAATTACATACGTTTTTTCTTTTAACTTTTATTATGAGAGCCAGTAATAGGATCTGTAATATGCTGCCAAACTTCCTTTTTTAGGACCTGATACGGCACTATGTACGCTTGAAAATTAAATGGCGTTTTGAATGAACTTCTGATAATAAAACTTCAATTTCTGCAGCTGAGAAATGTTTGTTTTTCAGTCGCTTTTGAGAAGACATGTTGAAATCCTTTGTTTGGTGTCATAATATGATGCTCATATATAGTTGTCAGTCGGATTTAATGGGAGGGATTTATGGTAATTGAGAGTGAGCGTACACGCGCATCCCATTTACGACTGATTGGAATTCATTAACACACACACACATTTCACTATCACATCTGACGTTTACGAAGTTTTTGTGAATCAGGAGAAGAGTTTTCGGGAAGTTCTCTTTACGCGCAAATCACTCAGATATTTACTCGTATATTTACAAATGTTTCATGAATGAGACCCATTGACTTTTTATTTTGATTTTAGGACTTGGCATTTATCCATTTATTTAACTGTTTTTTGAGGATTTCACATTTTCATTTCTTGTTTTTTGGATTTAAGAACTTTGATAACTTTGTTTATTGTGTTATTTACACTGACAGTTATTAGAGTTATTTGAGTGTCTGTATGTAAATGCATATGTGCTAGCCACTTTAAACTGATGTTCTGATATTTTATGTTTATTCAGTTCATAACGAGGGCTTTATTATTTCTGCTAAAGGGTCTTCTTCTGCCATTAGAGTTTAACAATCTAAGGTGATAATGTCAGAGTCAGGTAATGAGACAGAGTTGGAGGAGCAGATGGCTGGTTATCAGCATGAAGATTTACAAGGTGAAGTCCACATAATGGTAGACTCATCAGAGAGACCATGTCTGAAGGAAACAAATGAAGCTAAACAACAAAGTTCAACTGATCTCCAAGGCAAGCTTAACAAGGATGATAATGCTCTTGAAGGTCCAAGACGCTCTGAACGCAGACCGTAAGTCTGATCATTACTCCACAACTTCAGTCATGACAGCAAAACGTGCGGATGCAGCAGCTGAACTAGCAGTGAAAGAAGCAAATTATCAGATGCTGCTAGAGGAAGAAAGGCAAAAAGAATCCATAAGAGAGTTAGAGGAACAACAACGCAAGGCTCTAGAGGAACGAAGGCGTGAGTTGGAGCGATTTCAGGCAGAAAAAGAGATACGGGCAGCTCAAGCCAAGTTGAAGATTTATGAAAAGGAGACGGAACACAAGGATACTACCTATGTTAAAAAAGAAAGGAACATGGAAGTAAAGAATATGCCTGGATCTACGGTGCCTCTCTCTCAAGATTCATTGCCCCGTTGCACAGACATTCCCTCTCTCGCTCAGATCCTTCAAGACAACATAGCCTTAAATAGGCTTCCTGTTCCTGAGCCTTTTGTCTTTAATGGCGATCCCATACAATTCATTGAATGGAAGTCAGCATTCATCTCACTCATTGACCAAAGGGCAATCACAAAAGCTTAAAAACTATACTATTTGAAAAAATACGTTGGTGGTCCAGCACGGCAGGTTTTAGATGGCAACTTCTACCGAAATGACAATGAAGCATACCAAGATGCATGGGACAAACTAAATCATCACTTTGGCCAGTCATTCACCATTCAGAGAGCATTCAGAGAAAAGCTCACAAACTGGCCGAGAATTCAATCAAAGGATGCTGAAGGACTGAGACGCTTCTCAGATTTTCTGAATGCGTGTCAAGATGCCATCCCTTATGTCAAGGGTCTCGACATATTAAATGACTGGGAGGAGAATCGGAAGCTCGTTCACAAATTACCAGACTGGGCAGCTCTAAGTTGGAACCGACAAGTCACGCAAAGCCTAAATGAAAATCAAGAATTCCCAAGTTTCAAGGAGTTTGCTAGATTCACGTCAAACGAAGCTGAGATTGCTTGCAATCCCATTACTTCCTTTCATGCCCTTCGTTCATCAGATTCTATCACTGAGACTGAGAAGAAAAATCTCAGAGACGTGAAGAAAAACAAGGCTAGTGTTCTTATCACTGAAACAGTCACTGACAATGAAAACCACAAGTCAGTACAGAGGAAGGCTTCATGCATACTTTGTCAAGATAATAAACACCAGCTTCATGCATTCTCTAAGGTCACTGAGATGGCGTTGGTTGAGCGACGCAACTACATAAAGGAGAAGAAACTCTGCTGCGGATGCCTGAGACCTGGCCACAGTGTGAGAAACTGTCTTCATCGTCATTTTTGTGACCACTGTAAGGGAATGCATCCTACAGTTTTGCATGATGACAACTATAAAAGAGAAAAGTCTACATTAGAACCAGAGACAAATCGAGGTGCTGCTGCAACATAACTCAGTGTAGCAGGTGAAGGCTCATCTAACACATCAATGGTGATACCAGTCTGGGTTTCATCTAAAAATGATCCAACGACTGAGAAACTTGTGTATGCACTACTTGACACTCAAAGCGACACTACGTTTATTGACCAAGAAGTGAGTGATGGTCTTAATGCTGAAGTATCCAGTGAAATTGAAGTTGACGACTATGAGTGGTAGGAATACAGTGCTCACAAGCGAAGGTGTTTCTGGACTTCGTGTTAGAGGATACAGTTCCGCAGTTCAAGTCGATCTTCCGGTCGCCTATACAAAGGACTGCATACCTGTTAACCGTTCTCACATTCCCACCTGTGAGACGGCTAAACAATGGAGTCATCTTGCAGAAAAAGTGGAGGAAATCCAACCACTGAAGGTCTGTGTAGTAGGTCTTTTGATCGGCTACAACTGCTCAAGAGCTATTCACGTCTTAAGAGTCTGACTTCAAAGATGGAAGTGACGACAGCAAAATTGTGTCACAAGATGACATCACATTCCTCAACATACTGGATGAGGGAATAAGGAAAAATATACATGGCCATTATGAGATGCCTCTGCCCTTTAAAGCCAGACCCAGCTTGCCTGACAACAAAGGCTCCACTATGACACGCCTCCTTCACCTTAAAAGGAAATTGCAACGGGATGAAAGGTTTAAGAAGCTTTATGTTGAGTTCATGGAGGAAGTCATCGGAAACGGAGATGCTGAGCAGGTCAAGGACGGTGGGAGTGAAGGAGAGAGATGGTACATTCCCCATCATGGCGTGCATCATGCAAAGAAGCCAGATAAACTTTGTGTAGTGTTCGATTGCTCGGCCAGATACAAAGGAACAAGCTTGAATGATCACCTCCTCTCTGGGCCTGATATGTTGAACAACTTAAGTGGAGTTCTCATCCATTTCCGACAGCACCCCATTGCATTGATGTGCGACATTCAAAAGATGTTCCATCAGTTTCATGTGGTCGAAGCTGATCGCAACTTCCTGCGCTTTCTTTGGTGGAAGCAAGGAGATTTTAACTCACAGCCCAGCGAGTTTCGCATGAAAGTGCATCTGTTCGGTGCAGCTTCCTCTCCGGGGTGTGCCAACTATGGGATGAAACACCTAGCTAAAGAGAATCGCGACATCTACACTCAAGGCTCGAGATTTGTTATGAGGGACTTTTATGTAGATGATGGGCTCACAAGTGTTGAAAACACTGAATATGCTATTCAGCTTGCCAGGGAAGCTTATGAACTCTGCGCCATGGGTGGTCTCCGACTACATATGTTTGTGTCTAATGACAGAAAGGTATTAGAGAGTATACCACCCTCCGAACGAGCAATCAACGTGAAGGATATGGATCTCGCATTTGATGATTTGCCACTTGAGAGAGCTCTCGGGATTCAATGGGATGTGGAATCTGACCGCTTAAGGCTTAACGTCAGTCTTAACGGGACGATCCCCTCACTGACGAGCTTCGCCCAAAATGGGAACAATGGAGAAGTGATCTAGCCCATTTGGATAATTTCACCATATCCCGTACCTATTCACTTGCTGGATTTGGAAGGATCTCAAAGACAGAGCTGCATCATTTCTCTGATGCCAGTGTGAAGGGTTACGGCCAGTGTTCATACCTGCGACTCCAAAATGAAGAGGGTGATATTCATTGTGCCTTAGTTGTAGGAAAATCACGTGTCTCTCCAACCAAGGTCACAACCATCCCAAGATTAGAATTGACAGCAGCAGTTGTTTCCGTGAAGATAAGCAACATGCTTAAGGGGGAATTGGGATGTATAAATGCAGAAGAGTTCTTCTGGACAGACTCTAAAGTGGTCTCAGGTTATATAAGAAACAAAGCACGACGATTTCACACATTTGTGGCTAACCGGGTTCAGAAGATTCAGCTCAGCCCCACAACAGTGGAGATATGTCCCAACAAGCGAGAATCCTGCTGACCATGCTTCTCGAGGATTAACTGCCAGCGAGCTTTTGTCGTCTACCTGGCTCACTGGACCCAAGTTCCTATGGAACAAGGAAATAAAGTTGGCTACAGATGAAATATCAGAGTTAACCGTCGGAGATCCAGAGGTCAGGAGTGTTCTAGCGCTCAGTACCAAAACCACTGAATGCGTGAGTCTCATTAATCGCTTGTCTAAGTTCTCATCATGGTCGCTAGCTACGCGAGCAGTTGCACGCATTCTCAGGCACATAAGCAAGAACAGATCAAACAGTCTCACCTCTGTAACAGAACGAGAAGACGCAGAACATTTCTTAATCAAACATCTGCAGAAAAAAATGTGTATCATGAAGAGTTGAAACAGCTGAGCAAAGGGATCCCTCTAACACATCACAATCAGTTACATGCTCTTGATGCTTTTCTCCATGACGACGGTGTCCTCAGGGTGGGAGGGAGGCTGTGCAATTCCTCTCTTCCTAACTTCATTAAGCACCCTGCAATCATTCCCAAAGATCATCACGAGATGCTTATCATCACGAGAAGATGAAACATCAATGTAAAGGTCTTACCATTAATGAAATAAGGTGCAGCGGCTACTGGATTATAGGAATCAATCGGGGGGTTGCATCCAACATTCGTCAATGTGTCATCTGTAGACTGCAACGCAGACCTATGGAAGAGCAAAGGATGGCCGATCTACCCCCTGATCGGTTGGAGCCATCACCCCCCTTCACTTTCTGCAGCATGGACTGCTTCGGGCCATTCCTTACAAAGCAGGGAGGAAAAGAGAACAAGAGCTACGGTCTTCTTTTTACTTGCCTTAGTTCCCGTGCTGTTCATATTGAGATTCTTGAAGACATGTCGACAGATGCTTTCATAAATGGCCTTCGATGTTTCATTGCCATACGTGGTACTGTTCGTCAGATCAAATCTGATCAAAGAAGCAACTTCGTAGGAGCCAAAAATGAGTTTAGAGAAGCTCTAAAGGAAGTCGATGCAGACCATCTGGCTGTATTTCTTGCAGAGAAGCAGTGCGACTTCAGCATGAACGCACCCCATTCTAGCCATGCCGGAGGAGTGTGGGAAAGACAAATAAGGACAGTGAGAAGCGTTCTAAGGTCCACTCTTGCCCTTTCCTCTGGTAGATTAAATGATGCTTCACTACGGGCCTTTTTCTATGAGGCAATGGCTATAGTCAATAGTCGTCCTTTGACTGTTGACAATCTCAGTGACCCCAATAGCCTCGAACCACTCACCCTTAATCATCTTCTGACAATGAAATCGGTTCAGGCCTTGCCTCCTCCTGGTGAATTCGTCAGAGAAGATGTGTATGGCAAGAAAAGGTAGAGGCATGTTCAATATCTTGCAGAACAGTTTTGGAGTCGATGGCGAAAGGAATACCTTGCCAACATTGCTCTCAGACAGTGCTGGCATGCTCCAAGAAGAAATTTACAAGTTGGAGATATTGTAATCATGAAAGGAAAAGATGTGCACAGGAACAAGTGGAGATTGGGTAGGGTTTCAGAAACCACTACTGACAAAGATGGACTTGTTCGGAGAGTTAAAATCCAACTTGGTGACCGTAAGCTTGGCAAGAAAGGTGAACGTCTTCACAAGGTGTCCGAAGTTGAGCGCCCAGTCCAGAAGCTTGTTCTGCTGTTGGAGACTAATTCAATCTGCTCCTTCCCTCCATAGTACAAAATATTATATAGTTTTAGATAACTTTCCAACATTAGCATAAGTTGTCTTTGTTCTTATATGGGCTCAGGGAAGGCAATTTTTAGTTAAAATCATTCGTGCCTAAGGTGGTCTGTGTACCATCCCATTATTCACTCATGATTGGTGGGAGTGTAACTAACTCTAAGGAAAGAGTATATAAGTAATAATTTCTTTTGAACTTTATTTTATTAGTCTCCTCTGTTTATGTAATGAGCCCTTTATTTCCGCCTCTATAGTGGAACGCTAATTTTGCGTCTAGAAAGGCGGGACTGGTTAATGAGACGCACATACGGAAGAAAGGAGGAAATAATCTCATGTCGCTCTGAAATGCTCTGAAATCATTAAGGAAAGGAGCGGATAATTAAGCACCTAGCTTGAATGGGAACAAGGTATTGTTTAGTGTGTTTAATGTTTCTGTGCATTAATATGCAGGTTAATTTATTCGTCTTGAAGAAGTGTTTAAATGTGTATCACTTGTCATGTTTTATAAATGGCTATTTGTGAAGTTGTTATATACTGTTATATATATAATATACTTTGTAATGTGGCCTTCGGCTAATGTTTGTGTTCGTAAGAGCTAATTTATGTTATTTATCTGTCCTGTAGCTCTTACGGTGTTTCAAGAAGAAAAGGGTGTAAGAAAATAAAAGGCTTTTTGAAATATCAGTACGCTTCACCGTTGTCTGGCTGGGGTTTAGCTACAATGCATACTTGACCTCTAATGCTGAACCGAAAATAAAGTAATTGAGTTCCTCCCCAGTGCTATGGTGGTCGTGTATATGACATGGTGTCAGAACAGAAGTAAGTCTACTATAGGAGAGGAAGAATTGTATAAACTTGTTAAATCATCCAAACCAACAACATGTATGTTAGACCCTATACCATCTAAGCTCTTAAAAGAGGTGCTTCCAGAAGTCATAGGTCATCTTCTGACTATTATTAATTCCTCATTGTCATTAGGATATGTCCCCAAAACCTTCAAACTGGCTGTTATTAAGCCTCTCATAAAAAAAACACAACTTGACCCCAGAGAACTTGTTAATTATAGACCAATCTCGAATCTCCCTTTTCTGTCCAAGATACTAGAAAAGGTGGTATCCTCACAATTATATTCCTTCTTAGAGAAAAATGGTATATGTGAGGATTTCCAGTCAGGATTTAGACCGTATCATAGTACTGAAACTGCTCTCCTTAGAGTTACAAATGATCTGCTCTTATCATCTGATCGTGGGTGTATCTCACTATTAGTTTTATTGGATCTTAGAGCTGCGTTTGACACAATTGACCACAACATTCTGACTTGAACACTTTGTTGGCATCAGTGGAAGTGCATTAGCATGGTTTAAATCGTACTTATATGACCGCCATCAGTTCGTAGCAGTGAATGAAGATGTATCATATCGATCACAAGTGCAGTATGGAGTACCTCAAGGCTCAGTACTAGGGCCGCTACTCTTCACGCTTTATATGTTACCCTTGGGAGATATCATCAGGAAACATGGTGTTAGCTTTGACTGTTATGCTGATGATACGCAGCTCTATATTTCCTCGCAGCCCGGTGAAACACACCAATTTGAAAAACTAATGGAATGCATAGTCGATATAAAAAATTGGATGACGAGTAATTTCTTACTGCTAAATTCAGAAAACACAGAGGTGTTAATCATAGGGCATAAAAACTCTGCTTGTAATAACCTAGAACACTGTCTAAGACTTGATGGTTGCTCTGTCAATTCTTCGTCATCAGTTAGGAACCTAGGTGTGCTATTTGATCGCAATCTTTCCTTAGAAAGCCACGTTTCTAGCATTTGTAAAACTGCATTTTTCCATCTCAAAAATATATCTAAATTACGGCCTATGCTCTCAATGTCAAATCCAGAAATGTTAATCCATGCATTTATGACTTCAAGGTTAGACTATTTTAATGCTTTATTGGGTGGTTGTTCTGCACGCTTGGTAAACAAACTACAGCTAGTCCAAAATGCAGCAGCAAGAGTTCTTACTAGAACCAGGAAGTATGACCATATTAGCCCGGTCCTGTCCACACTGCACTGGCTCCCTATCAAACATCGTATAGATTTTAAAATATTGCTTATTACTTATAAAGCCCTGAATGGTTTAGCACCTCAGTATTTGAATGAGCTCCTTTTACATTATACTCCTCTACGTCCGCTACGTTCTCAAAACTCAGGCAATTTGATAATACCTAGAATATCAAAATCAACTGCGGGCGGCAGATCCTTTTCCTATTTGGCGCCTAAACTCTGGAATAACCTACCTAACATTGTTCGGGAGGCAGACACACTCTTGCAGTTTAAATCTAGATTAAAGACCCATCTCTTTAACCTGGCATACACATAACATACTAATATGCTTTTAATATCCAAATCCGTTAAAGGATTTTTAGGCTGCATTAATTAGGTAAACCGGAACCGGAAACACTTCACATAACATGTACCTTCTACATCATTAGAAGAATGGCATCTACGCTAATATTTGTCTGTTCTTCTCTTGTTCCGAGGTCACCGTGGCCACCAGATCCAGTCTGTGTCCAGATCAGAGGGTCACTGCAGTCGCCAGGATCCAGTACGTATCCAGACCAGATGGTGGATCAGCACCTAGAAAGGACCTCTACTGCCCTGACAGACAGCGGAGACCAGGACAACTAGAGCCCCAGATACAGATCCCCTGTAAAGACCTTGTCTCAGATGACCACCAGGACAAGACCACAGGAAACAGATGATTCTTCTGCACAATCTGACTTTGCTGCAGCCTGGAATTGAACTACTGGTTTCGTCTGGTCAGAGGAGAACTGGCCCCCCAACTGAGCCTGGTTTCTCCCAAGGTTTTTTTCTCCATTCTGTCACCGATGGAGTTTCGGTTCCTTGCCGCTGTCGCCTCTGGCTTGCTTAGTTGGGATCACTTCATCTACAGCGATATCATTGACTTGATTGCAAATAAAAACAGATACTATTTAAACTGAACAGAGATGACATAACTGAATTCAATGATGAACTGCCTTTAACTATCATTTTGCATTATTGAGACACTGTTTTCCAAATGAATGTTGTTCAGTGCTTTGACACAATGTATTTTGTTTAAAGCACTATATAAATAAAGGTGATTGATTGATTGATTGATTGAATACAAAAGGATTTTGACATTAATCAACGGATTAAAATTTTACAATGGATGTTCTACACTATAAGCCACCTGAACCGTTTGATTTTGACTGTCCTAATGTGAACGTTGCGTGGAAAAAGTGGCAGCAACGTTTCGCCCTGTTCCTCACAGCATCGGGAAACAGTGAAGCATCTTCAGCGAAAAAGGTTGCTATTTTGCTCACGATACTGGGAGAGAGAGGATATGATATATACAGTAACTTTAGATGGGTACAGTAAGCTGAAGATGATAGAGGATAGAGGAAGATCGCAATGATTTTGATATGATTCTCAGAAAATTCGAGCAGTATTCCAACACAAGAAATCCAGTGATGGCTCTCTGTGCAAAGTTTTTGGCATACCAGAGGCCTGAAGGACAGGGTCTAGAAGCATTCGTGAATGATCTCAGGAGATGGCAAGTAACTGTCAGTTTACTGATTTAGAGACCACGCTATGAGACAAATTATTTTTCTCCATAAAAGATCTGGCAATGAAAATTAAAGTAATGGGTAATGACAGCAATACATCCCTTGGAGTACTGACACATTGAATGCGCACGTTTGAGAGCGCTAAGAGGGAACTGGATATGATACAAGGCAAGTCGTCGCAAACCCCGGACCAGTCAGTTCACACTCTTAAACTCTTACACGCGAGGCAGAGACCGTAGACGGTATTAAGGACGAGGAAAACAGCGCACACAGTCAGCGCAAGCTAGTAACCACCCGCAGAGTGGAGCTACTGCTCAAGCAACACAGCACACGTCCAATGCATGTAGCAGATGCGGCACAATGCATCAACCTCGCAACTGCCCTGCAAATGGCAAGGAGTGTCGTCGCTGTAAGAAATTAAACCATTTTGCAGATCAATGTCAAGCCAGAATGTCAAGCTATCGGAGCAGAGGTCGTGGTCGTGGAGCATCAAATGTACACACAGTGGAGTCTGATTTTGAAAATGTCACATGATATCAGTGACTCCTGCTGGTATGAAGAGGTAATGGTTAATGAGGACAAGATAGAAATGAAGCTAGATACAGGAGCAGATACAAACTGTATGCCACTGTCACAGTTTAAACAGCTAACAGGATACACCAGCATCCCTGT